>NC_137870.1:47394310-47436810 GCF_963924005.1 Protomyctophum bolini
AAAAAGTTTTTCTTTTTCTTATCATTTTTATCCTACGATTTTGTAACCCATTTTTCACCCCTGTGTCAATTATCTAATGTGATACATGGGCTCTACACACCCTCCGCCAACCTGGGGAGAGCAATGGACTTGAACTCATGCTTCCTTCATGCATTAGTGTCCAAGTCGCTCCTTTACACCTGACAGGGGGAAGTTTCCCTGGTTGGACGTAGTGCGTGGAGGGAACACATTATTCCAATCAATTCCTTTCCCCTCCATCAGGCTGGCCAGGAGGAGGCAGTTTAGAGACCAGGATTACTGCATGTTTTTTGTGAGGGTATACCTACCCTAGGGGGACACGGGGAGAACATGCAAACTCCACACAGAAAGGCCCTTTCGCCAACCCCGCCTCGGGTATGGGCACTGATGACGCGGAGGAGAGAGCACGCCCCCAGTGCCCACAGCGTCCCAAGCGGGAATCGAACCCAGGACCTTCTAGCTGTGAGGCGACAGCACTACCGACTGTGCCACCGTGCCACCAAAAAGTATTTATTGTTAAGTTCGGAAACACCTATTACTACGTACCTGACAATGTTGAGGTGGGAGAGTTTCTGAAGCAGACCGATTTCTCGCACGATGCTTTCTTGCTCCACCTCGGTTTTATAGACCTTCACCACTTTAACTTTGTGTGTAGCACTGTGAGTTATCTGAAAGGCAGGTGACGCTACAGCATGTTAACTTGCAATATTTGTTTCTCACTACAAAAAAAAGAAAGAAAAAATAAATCTTTCAATTAGTTTTCGATATTAAAAGGTTGTGGTGTAGTATACGATTGACCACTTCCCTTTTCTCTCCCTTGAAAAAACCCCCGTGGTTTCTGAGGCTATTATTATTATGACAATATTGTCAAGCCATCTTTTTTTTTTTTTACTTAATTGTTACTGATGAAAAGACCAACACCAACACACACAAAAATACAATACGAAAAAAAGAACAAAAGGAGGAAGACAAAAACAAAAAAACAAAAGACAAGGCTGCATTTTTCACATTACAAGATACATTGTCAAGCCATCTTTAAAGCCTCCAATGTGTATTCATTTAAATATTTACTTGATTAAAGTGAGAAATAACATGGCGAGAGTGCATCGCTACTACAGTGTGTGATTTAGGTACCGGTATATACTTTACTACATCTTTTCACCTTGTCCCTTTAGATCAGCTCTGTAACACACCGTGTTATCAGTAAAAGCATATTTCTTTTGGCATAGGCTGTGGGAAATTTCACTCTTAATGTCACGCTCATGTTGCTTGCATCTAAATGGAGCACTTTCACAACACCTATCTATCTGTCAGAGATAATCTGTGATGCCTATCTTCAACAGATCGGCCGCAACAGTGTTCAAGTTCCCTGCGAACTTGCTAAACAATGGCAGGAAATAAACAACATCCATTGGCATGACACCATGGTTTCGCCTCAAAGGAAAAATACTTGAGCTATTGACGTGTACTATAGTCATCACAACTTAACCTATTTTGGGCGGGAACCCCTTTTGGGTGTTAGCATTATGTTAAGAATTTTTTTTTAAATAGCAGATCTACAAGCTCATAGCGCGCCGAGCTTGTAGGTCTGCTATTTTTGAAAATTCGAAGAACGGCTGACACAGAAACATAGCTTTTTCAGAAAACTGTCAGGATGTAGAAGACATTTTTAGAATCTTATTTCAGGTCAAAATGGGATAAGTGACAAAGAAAACAATAACTGGCTCCAAAAAGCCTTGTCAGCTTAGTGTACAGTACAGTACAGTATCGCACGCCATGGTGCTTCTCTCTCCTGCATGCATTTGTGTGTGTGTGACTGTGTGTGTGTGTGTGTGTGTGTGTGTGTGTGTGTGTGTGTGTGTGTGTGTGCGTGTGCGCGCGTGTGTGTGCGCGTGCGTGCACTGAAGTCACATGAATCCAGACAAACCCTGAGTTTATAGTGCATTCTCCTGGGCATAGCACATAACAAATGGTTAACCCATTTTGGCCTCTTCTAAATCCTCCAGTTTTCTGAAATAAATATTTTCACGATTTTTCAAAAATAGCAGACCTACAAGCTCGTGGCGCGCCACTTGGTGGCACGCTATGAGCTTGTAGATCTGCTATTTTTCAATAGCTAAATTATAACATAATGTTTAACAAAATGGGTTAAAGGGATTATACAGCTTCAATCACACATTCATGGTTACATTACTAGAGTGAAAGGTGTTTTCTACATGTACTAGCTGTATGTATACATATGTGTTACCACAAGGGGCTGTGAAACACTTGTAATGCATAACATTTGGTTAACAGTAAAATGTATTTCAAGTTTCAAAATTTGTTCCACCGAAAATAAAAATGCTGTGTGTTCTCTTTCAGTATTAAGAACTTATGTAGTTCTTTGCGAAAAATACTTTTAGAAACAACTTTTCAGTGAGATAAGCCGTGAGGTTTGGTCAGTTGTTACTTATAGTGGCATCCATGGCATGCATGCTCTCTGGAATCTGCGTCTCTTTGCAAATATATAAGCTTTAGTCGAACTAAAGGAGCATCGATAAACCGGCAATTATGTTCAGCTTTTACTTCATCATGAAGTTGTAGTAGAGTACAACACATTTATTGAAAGTAATGAAACCCTCTGCATGGGTCACTGTGGCTGTATGCATGCATCTTGCACTGTCTGTATCAGTGGGTTTTTTTTAAAACCTCTTAAAGGAGAATTCCATACTAGAAGGCTTTTTTACCTTCCATTGTAGTTGTTACGTCCCCACCAAAGAGGTCCAGGTGTTACTTTGTGCAAAAGTGCATTATTGGCTATTTCACCTAACATGAATTGCATTGAATTGCATTGAATTGACGCGGCACGGTGGCACAGTTGGTAGTGCTGTCGCCTCACAGTAGTTGGGGGACCCGGGGGAAAAAAAGGACCGTTTGGTTCAGATTCTCGCAAATTCGCCAAATTTGGCACAGATGTTGTCCATACCGTACTTAATCATTTTAAGATGGGTGCCAAGATTGGCGCCCCATGGTACTGCCATATTGCGCAATCCAATATGGCTGCCACCCGAAAAAAACAAAAAGGCCTAGAATCATTAAAGATACCACTTTTTAGGGGTTTTCTGGGCCGTAAAATCTGATTCTGGTGTTATTTAAATGATTTGAGGTCAAGATTACCCCTCAAGGTCAAGTTTACTCATCAAAGTTAGTATATAAAGGTAATATCGGGGTAAAACTCAGTATGCCAGATTCTACCCCCATTTTCTTTTCTCATTATAAGCTATACTTGTATGTATCAATGTTTCACAATTCAAAACAATCAGATTCTGGTTTCATCTCAATGATATGAGGTCAAGTTTACCCCTCTAAGTTAACATAAAGGTCATTTTGTGTCATAAAAAAATAAAATGGTATCATTATTTATCGGAAATAATGTTTTGCCATTTAACCTATTTTCAAACTTGTCTGAGAGACAAGGCAGGAGTCAAACAGTAACAACATGTGCTGTGTTTGCTGAATCAGCCTGCCAGTTAAACCAGGTGAAGGTAGCCTAATGAGGCTGTACTGGTGATTCATGGTGCACATACAAAAGACAGGTAAGTTGTAAAAGACAGGTAAGCCTGGCGGACAGAGGGTCTCTGCGATCTGGGACAAAGTCTGACATTCTTCAATGCCTCAAGGCTAGCACAGGTCATGCAGCTTCTGTCAAACAAGCTACCGTTGTGGTGTTGGATATGGCAGCAGTCATCCACATGGTGCGCCCCACAACAGCAAAGACATTCAGCGAGTATGTCTTGCTCAACATTACACCATTTCTGGAGGCCCAAATGACAACTAGTACCCAACGCATTGATGCTGTATGGGACAACTACCCAGAGGAAAATAACCTAAAATATCTTACACAGAAACGGCGTGGGAATGGTTCACGGACAAAAGTCGGTGATGGTAGCACTCCAATCCCTAAGCATGAATGGAGTGGCTTCCTAAAAAACGAGGACAACAAAAAGGAGCTCTTCTCATTCATCAGCACACAGATCTCAAAGAATGACATGCGTGGAAAGCTCCTTCTGACTACCCGCTTTGAGACTGTGCTCTCCAACATGCCTTGTGATGTCACAAAACTACAGAAGTGCAACCATTCTGAGGCAGACACCAGGATCCTCCTGCATCTGGCACATGCAGCAGAGCAGGGTCATACAACAGCCTTTGTTCGCACCGTAGACAGCGATGTTGTCATTTTGGCAATCCGGTTTTTCGAGACCCTTGGCCTAACCGAGCTCTGGGTGGGTTTCGGTACTGGTCGAAAATATCGTGACATACCAGTCCATACCATCTACTCTGATCTCGGTCCATCAAAGTCATTGGCACTACCCCTCTTCCACAGCTTAACAGGGTGTGACACAACTTCCCAGTCTCTTGGATGTGGCAAGAAGACAGCTTGGGCAGCCTGGAGAAGCATACCAGACTTCACCAACACACTAGTTGCCCTCACAAACACCCCTGACCTCTTCAGTCTTGAGTCTGTGCATATGCAGAACATTGAACGATTTGTCGTGCTCATGTACAGCAAGGGGTGTGGTGCAGCTGGTGTCAATGAGGCCAGACATTGCCTCTTCACCACTGGAAGTAGATCACTGGAAAACCTCCACCTACCCAAGCTGCACTGTTCCAGCATGTCAAGCGAGCGCTACTGCAGGCAAGTTTCTACTGGAATCAGGCAACCTCGGTCCAGCAGGAAATTCCTGACTTCAGTGAGCGGGGCTGGCACAAAGATGGCACTGGCACATGGCAACCACTGTGGACCACTCTTAGTGATGCATCAGCAGCATGTGACCTTCTTGTGCGCTGTGGCTGCCTCAAGGGATGCATGGGAAGGTGCAAATGCCACCGTATCGGTGTCCGATGCACAATCCTCTGCAAATGCGAAGGTGGGTGCCTTAATAATGAAGATGACAGCCAGTAACTCCACACCTTGCAAGGGATGGAGACACAAAGAATGTGAAAGACAACATTGTGATCTAACTTTTTGATTTTAGAAAGTTTTACGGAGTAACTATTTTGATTACATTGTCCCCTACTGTTGTTTACTGTTGTTGAAGTTGGACTTGTATTAGTTTGTTGTTTATAATAAACAATCTACTGTTTTGAGTTGTGAAACATTGATACATATACAACTACAACTTATAATGGAAAAAAAAATAACTTTTTGGGGGTAGCATCTGGCATGGCACACCAGAAATATTGGATTTTACCCCAATATTACCTTTATATACTAACTTGACCTTGAGGGGTAATCTTGACCTCAAATCATTAAAACAACACCAGAATCAGATTCTACGACCCAGAAACCCCTAAAAAGTGGTATCATTTATGATTCTATGGCCCAATCCCAAATGCCTCCCTCAAGCCCTGAGCCCTGGACCCTCATTGACTTTAGTGACGTCAGCTGTAAGGGCTTGAGGGTGAGAGGCTGCAAGGGCTCCACATTGTTGTGAAAGAAATGGGACAGCACTTTGAAGATGAGTCCGCCATTCATGAGTCCATGACACTTTATAAAAAATCTCCATATTCACAGCCAGTGCCTACCTACATGCTTAGCCTATTTATACATGTCTATCATGTCTATTTTAGTATTTAAGCTGATCGTTTTATTATTATTAGTTTCATAAATACACTTTCCTGTGTGATATGGGTTGTAATATTCATATATAATAATATTCATTATACATTTCATTTCCATATTATTTTACTTTGCTCATTAGTCATTTCTCATCATGTTTCCCTTATTATTATTATTGTTATTAAATATATAGCCTATATCCTTCCATTCCGTCTCCTTTTAAGAACAGTGAGAAAGCACTATTGTGTTTGTTGACATTCTAATCGCGATACATAACTAATTTGCATATTTAAATGATTGACGTTTGGAGGATCCCCCTCATTCCCCTGGTAACGCTATGAACTGTGGGTAATTTCTTTGCTAAAGTCAGCCCAAAGTCAGCATCGATGCTGACTTTGGCAAAGGGCACATAAAGGGGCGGGGCTGAGCCCTCACTGACTTACCGATTTCAAATGGGACACCCCTCAAGCCCTCACAGACTTCACGTGAACGCGCAGCTAAGTCAGTGAGGGCTCATTGAGTCAGCAAGGGAGCCATTTGGGATTGGGCCTTTGACTTTCCGTTTTTTTTTCGGGTGGCAGCCATATTGGATTGCGCAATATGGCAGTACCATGGGGCGCCAATCTTGGCACCCATCTTAAAATGATTAAGTACGGTATGGACAACATCTGTGCCAAATTTGGCGAATTTGCGAGAATCTGAACCAAAAAATCCCCGGGGCCCCCGACTACAGCTAGAAGGTCCTGGGTTCGATTCCCGCTCGGGGTACTGTGGGTGCTGGCGGCGTGTTTCCTCCTCCGCGTCATCAGTGCCCATACCCGAAGGCGGGGTTGGCGAAAGGGCCTTTCTGTGTGGAGTTTGCATGTTCTCCCCGTGTCCCCTAGGGTAGGTACCCTCACAAAAACATGCAGTAATCCTGGTCTCTAAACTGCCTCCCCCTGGCCAGCCGGGGCGCCTGATGGAGGGGAAAGGAACTGGTTGGAATAACGTGTTCCTTCCAAGCGCTACGTCCAACCAGGGAAACTCCCCCCTGTCAGGTGTAAAGGAGCAACTTGGACACTCAGGCATGAAGGGAGCATGAGTTAAGTCCGTTGCTCTCCCCAGGTTGGCGGAGGGTGTGTAGAGCCCAGGATCACAGTAGATGATTGGCACAGGGGTGAAAAATGGGTTACAAAATCGTGGGATAAAAAATATATGAAAAAAAATTGCATTGAATTGAATGGAATTGAATGGGGCTATGGGGTGTTAATTCTCTTATTTCCATATCTCAAAAACCAATAGTATCCCAAGCAGCACACTTTACTACTTATTTCGATGTAAATAAGCAAATTAGTACAAAATCCCAACCCCCATTGAGGGCTTATGGTAGAGGAAATAGCCAATAATGCACTTTTGCACAAAATAACACCTGGACCTCTTTGGTGGGGACGGAACAACTACAAATAAAGGTAAGAAAGCCTTCTAGTGTGGAATTCTCCTTTAATAACCAGTCAAGGCAAGAGTAAGAAGAACAAATGCTCATTTACAACTGCAGCCTGGCAGAAAAGGCAAGGCATCTTGAGGGAGAGGGGAAAGCTTAGGCGCCAAAATAATTCAATAACCATGTCAAAACAATACTGCAACTCATTATAAAACAACACGTGTGGTATTTAAAAACCTAAAGCCGCTTTACTGTCCCAGAACCTCTGGTATTAATTCTTGACCCCCCCTCCCTCATCTATTAAAGAACTATATCTTATGACCCTGGTCCACTATAAAGCCACGTCGCAGAAATCCTTGCTCAGGGTGGAGGGACAACGGCTGGTCTCTGCATGAAAACTAATCTTGAAAGACCAGTGTTGTTTTCGTTGACTAACACTATGACGAAAAATGTTCGTCGACTACCTTTTTTCACTGACAAAAACGACATAAAAACTAATCCATGATGACTAAAACTATGACTAAAACAAAACTAGACTAAAATGTCAGGAAGGGACTAGTGGACAAGAGATATTTAAGTCATTTTACACTTATTTTCAGCAAGTGTAAATACAGTCATTACGACAGCATCAACGCCCACCAACATACATTTTAGACGACTAATTCAACTGTAGATTTAGTCGACTAAAATATTATAACATTCCAGGTGACTAAAATGTGACTAAAACTAAATGAAAACTATTCAAGAGACTATGACTAAAACTAAAATAGAAATTTGCTGCCAAAAAAACACTGCTTGAGACAACTTGTTGTGATTCGGTGACTATAATACAATTTAATTATTTAAAAAAAATGAAACTTGAACTTGTTAATATATTCTTGCCAGATTATCCCTTGGGGTTAGTTCATGTCAAATACCAATCGTTCCATTTCATTGTGATCACAGAGACATGTGAGGATTAGCGCTGACATATCATTGAGCCTGGTTGACTTATCTTAAACGTTCTTCCGGGTTCCTTAGTAGAATGATTGAACGGAATGCATGACTCATGAGTGCATGCAACATGCAGTGCCAAATGCTTTGCGGGTTTGTACTCAAAACAAAGACAAAAGACAACAAAGACTCATGCATTTAAATTGTTTTTCCCATGGCAACGGCAACTTGGCAAGCAAGCCATGGGGCATATTACAATGTTGTGAAATCCAAGACAAAATGCAGCACCACATTGTGCAAATCTGACGCATGAGAGAATGCATTAGTACTTTTTTTTTTTATGAAGGGTTGACATGGGTACAATGAGTACGTTTCAACCGATGGCCATCTTTATTATTATTATTATTATTATTATTATTATTATTAATTGGTCTTTTGAATAGAAACCCTGGGATGCTGAGCATAGCTGTGACAAACAGAATGCACCATGTGTTGAAGGTGTGTGTGAAGTAGGCTATAGCAGAAAGAAGAAGGGTGTCTATATAGCCTCTTGCCTGAAATAATAATTAAATCTTTAAAGGATCCAACTAACACATAATTTCTTTCAATCGTTAAATGGGTTTAAGCCTGTCACTTGTTAGAATTAACAAGTAATACAACATTTTTACTATGTTTTTAAGTGGTGCAAATCACTTCCTTCAGTGACTATGGGCCTGATTCATTAAAAAGAAATACGCCACCGTTACACTGTGGCGGAAACAGATATCGTATTTATCCGTCCGATCAAGCTACGTTGAGATGACGTGTTATTCAGAGAGCGGTGTGTACCACAGGTGCGCTGGCGTATCGCAGGTGTATGTCATACTGAATGCAGTGGGTGCAAAGTGATCGGAAAAGCACCCGACAACCTCATTTGCATTGATCCACGCCCCATATCGCACCATAAAAGGCTTCAAGCATGACTCAGCAGACAGCAGTTTGGTCTGTCAAAAAAAGAAAAAAGGCTTCACAGCCGCGGTCACTGCATGAATATAGCCCGCACTCTATTAAAGGGACACTTCACCCTTTTTGCAAAAAAATATATGTTAATGATGTTTAGAAACTTTAGATCACTTTCCTGGGGGTATTTATGTGTGTAATATGTGGTTTTAGATATTTTAGATTGTAGCAGTGAGCCTGTTGTCTCTGATGTCATGGACACTGGTCTCACTACCTTCCTGGACTACAATTCCCATAATTCTTTGGTGCACTGCTCCTCCTTGTGGATAGGGGGAGAGCTGTCTTACTGTAGTCCAGGAAGGAAGTGAGCCCAGTGTCCATGACATCAGAGACAACAGGCTCACTGCTACAATCTAAAATATCTAAAACCACATATTACACACATAAAGACCCCCAGGAAAGTGATCTAAAGCTTCTAAACGTCATTAACATATATTTTTTTGCAAAAAGGGTGAAGTGTCCCTTTAATGTAATAATTCTACACATGTAGGAGCAGCACAGTTAGGGCTTTTATGTTATGTCTTTTTTGCACCATTGTATATTACCACTGTAGGCTACTATATATGTACAAACTGACATCAATCCATCAAAGGACACCAAAGGAAATTATAATTATTGCTTCAGCGGAGCATGCACCACAACGGTGCGTGCTCCGCTGCTGAAGCAATATAATTATAATTTATTGAATTAAGTTCGGGACCAAGGCGGGTGCTGCACTCACACCTTTGCAGTCAGGGGTAAAACATAGGCTATCCGATATTTAAAATATCGGATATATGTCAATGCAAAAGTCGTCTTTTGAGAGAGAGAGAGAGAGAGAGAGAGAGAGAGAGAGAGATAGAGAGAGAGGGAGAGAGGGAGGGGGGCATTGCGCGATAAAGAACAGTATAGCCTATAGCCTACATTAATAAGTGAATAATTGGGATCCTCTTGTCTGAAGAATTTAAGAAATTATAATCCAGTGAGTTTATCCAGTGAGTTAAACTATTCTGTGTGTGGCATCCATGCATGTGATCAATATCAATACATGATTATAAAGTGAAAGTCTGTCCATATTTGCAAGCACGGGAGCAGCGCGCATGTCGGACCATCGCTTTTTCGCATCGCAGCGAATGTGGAGCTGCGGAGCGGACCGTTGCCCCGTCGGCTAGAATGCTGTCGGAAAAAAGGCCGCCTCCCAGGCTAATGTGGTCTTCTATTTTTTATACAGGGCTATATAGCCCATTCATTTTCCAATGTGAATCGGATCGGCAGCACGCTGCTGTCTGCCCCCCCCCCCCCCCCCCACCCCACACACACACACACACACACACACACACACACACACCCTGCACACACACACACACACACACACACACACACACCGACCGACAGTCAACTGACTCAAGGAGCTCCGTAACAAAACAATTTCAATAGGCCTTCCGCCTACTGCAGGCATTACTACACTAAACAATGTTGGATTCGTAGTGCAGAATGCAGATAAGCCTATATGTTCTTATTATAATTGTGAGTTTGTTTTTTTAACATGCGCGAGAGCCGATCTACAAGCTCACAACGCGTTGCACTGCGAGTAGAAAGCTGTCAAGTGAGAAGCGCAATCGCGCATGCTATAGTAGTAATATCCTAATAAATAAATAAAAAGGTCTCGGGCTTGCAGGGGCAGTTTCTGTATGGGAAATGCATGCATTTAGGCATACAAGTGCACTCAGCTTTTAGGCTATCATTTATTTTGTGCTGATCGACATATGTCATGGGGACACATGCCTACATATTTAATCTGAGATTTGGGAACAATTTATTGATTCAGCATGAAGACTAAAGCCTTCTGAATAAATCTATACGCACGTGTATGCTTCCGCAAATGTCTCCGCCACCTAAAGACGTCCCGTGGGAATTGACGGAGTTTCCGACCAACGTACGTGAGCGTCAAGTTCACGGCCATTTCCATGAATTCCAAATTAATGTGGGAAATCCACGTAAATGCCTTTCCGCTAGCTTCACGTCATGTTATCACCGTAAACGCCGTTGTGAATCAGGCCCATTAACTGTATATAGATGGTGATTTCAGGTGTGCCAGTACAGTACAGTGACAGTACAGTAGAGGGACCCCCACACGGTATAACTCTGTCATTTCTCAACCGTTTCGGACGTGGGGCGGATCACCGGAATCGAGCCGGCACCCTAGGTCATCCCTCTGCAGATGTCGCAGGCCAAGTCGTTCTTCTCTCTTCAAGACAGATCCACAGCCTTTTGGGCCAGCAGTAGCCTGGTTAATAAACCAGACCGAATCAGCCGTTGGCAAAAAAAAATTGCCTGCCGGCGGATTTCGGTCTGGAGAGGCTCAATTGTATGCCCATTTCCTACACCAGAGAAATGGGGTGGCCAATCGGGACACGGTATGCAATATGGGCGGACTTTGGTACAGTGACTTTCAATGCTTGAGACCTTTGACTGACAGTAGCTCTGACCAATTGCGTCAAAGAGAAAATGTTTCAACCCGCCGCCCTGGAAATTAAATCCAAGCTGAGCCTCCCCAGACTAATATCCCGCGGTCCGTGCGATATTAGTCTGGTTTATTAACCAGGCTAGGCCAGCAGTTCTCCAAGGGTTCCTCCAGTAATAACATACTTAGACATAGAAAATAATAAAAGCGTTTTTGGATCTCTCATTTTATGGAACGAACGTACCACCGGTATGCTGTTAGCATTAGCATATGCTGTTAGTCTCAGAGGGCGCGTTCTGAAATACCACACCGGAGCGCACTCGCCTATTAGTTTGCATTGCACAGTGGGCTCAGTGCGCTATTTCCGAACGCACCCTCTCTCTCTCTCTCTCTCTCTCTCTCTCTCTCTCTCTCTCGCTCTCTCTCTCTCTCTCTCTCTCAGACGTTCTCTCTAACACGTCTCTCTCTCTCTCTCACGCGCGTTACGTCTTTCTTTCTTTCTCTCTCTCTCTCTCTCTCTCTCTCTCTCTCTCTCTCTCTCTCTCTTTCTCTCTCTCCCTCCCGTTGAAGCACTGCAGTATTGCACTGTTCTGATTTGATATTACCGGTATATGAAATAGCCTATCATACATTTTATTTTTATGTTATTATTTGCATCTGAACTTGTCAGTAGCCTAACTGTATAACTTTACCACAGTACTGTGGTAGTCTATCTCAGTTGAAGTTATATACCGGTATATTTGTGAATGTGACCAGATTTGACTGAGGGACTGCCATTGTATTTTTATGTTTTTCATGTCATATGAAAGAAGGGAATCATATAGCTTCAAATGATAATGACATTGGTTATTCAAGTTAAATTGATGTGTTGATGTTATTATGGTATTTACCATAGGCAATATGCCAATAATGGAAAAACAGTTAAAATGACCATTGAGCAACTGCAACTGCACTGTTCAATATTTCATGAGGACTTGGTTTCAATAGGCTACATGAGCCCAATACATTTTACTGTGTTCTAACTGACCCAAAATGTGATTTGTTCATTATGATCAGTTTGAAAAGTAGAAATACGGGCCTCCTTCTTATAGCTGCCTCCTTCCAATAAAAGCCCGGTATCTTGATCGGTTGAGACAAATAATAGCCCGGGTTCCTAAAAGAGGATTTACGGTATTTTATTCGGTGGAAGGCTTCTAAAGATTTGCAGTTTAAGTGAACTTATACTGACTGATAAGCAAGCTGATTTGATGGCTTTTGGGAGTCTGCAAAAACTGTTTAATTGGAGAGGCCATTTCCTTATATTTAGCAGTATGATACTATTTAGCAGATGGGCTAAGTTACAACCTATTCAGTCTACACTACACATCTAGACACACCCACCTGGTCAGCAGGACAGAGCCCTACCAGGACAGCATGAATGGAAAGAGTATTTGTAGGCCTCCAGTTCAGTGAGTTCACAGAGTATAAAGTTCACCCTATTAGTTGTGAGGTGTTTTGTGCAGCATTTTTTTATGTATTATGAGCAAGTGCACAATCAAGTTAATCAACAATCAGCTAGGGTTTTGCCTTACTGGGTGGGGTTTTTCCTTTTTTTTACATGTGCATGCTTGGTGTTGGAAATCAGGCTTTAGCGACAGATCAGCTTGAGTTTGACCTGTCTATAATAACATGTAAACTACGTTTTGATTTTTCAAACAACAAAAATACATACAAAATATATTCGGGACCTTGGAAAGATGTTCACAAATATATTTGGCCACTTCACTTCCATGATTTGTTGTGTGTATGGGAACACTGAATGTTTAAGACAAAGAAAACTAGTGTATGCACAGCCACATTGCACAATAGCCTATAAACAAATTATCCAATATCCACAAGAGAAATAAATTACAGCTTGCTGTTTCTCTAGTGAATTTGTGACAAAGTCATAGACATGGTACAACATAAAAATAGGAATATTGTGGTATTTCTTGGTTACTGATTTGATCAAATCTGAGTCCCTATATGAAAGCTGCCGTAAAGTAAAATACTTAAAAACAAGGACATGTCTGGTGAAGAAAGAAGAGCCCTCGTACAAGGTTTCTTCGACTATGCATGCACCTCTTGGTACCACAGCACCTCAAAGGCTTCAGACTTCCCAAAACAAATTAGTCAGGCTACTACTGGGCCTCACCCCCCGAACCCACCTCATCCCTGCCCACTTTGACAGACTGGAATGGTTTAGAGTTGACGACAGAGTACAGCATTCAGCATTCCCCTCTGTCAGGTGAAAAGAAGCAGCTTGGACTCCTCATGCATAGAAGGAGGCATGAGGTCAGTCTGCTGCCCCCCCAGGTTGGCAGAGGAAGTGTAGCGCCCAGGATTACATTAGATAATTGGCACTGGGTGAAAAGAAAACTGGGTTACAAAATCGTGGGATAAAAATTAAAAAAAAAAAAAAAAAAAAAAAAAAAAAGAGTACAGCATCTTGCAATGGGTCTGGTCCCTGTTGCTTTAGTAGGCCTAAACTAAAACAGAAATGATGTCCAACTCTGCTTGGGAGTGATACATATAGTAATATGCATGTAGGAGAGATTGAGAGAACATTATTTTCATTCAACTGATTCAATCAAGTGTATAATTATAATAACTTAATTTTATTTTGCTATTCTCAAATGTGACGCTTTGTATGGTCCTGTTAATGTGAACCTCTATAATATCTTTAAAACATGGATCATTTAAATCCTCAGGGATTAAGGGATGGCAGGGGGGGGGACTACGAATTCATTTGGTTTGTAGTTTTTTTTTTAATACACAAACACGCACGCCGCGGCGTGTGCACACACACACACGCACACACACACACCTTGCACTTCTGTTGAGCTGGAGAGTGCGTTGCAAACTCATTTGTCGGTGAGTGCAGATCTCTGAATTTGTAATATTTTATTTTATAGCTTTTTCGGAAAATGTGTAGGCTACTATTTTTGGTTTGGGTCTCTCCATCACTGCAAATATACGTAATAAAAATACCGTTTACAACACCTCAAAAAAATAAATACATTCCCTCCATGAATGGCCACGGAATTACGAACCAATAGCTTATTTTCATTTCACATGTCAGGGGGGTGCACCGTTCCTGGAGATACTGCAATAGCAGGTCGATGCGTGGAGTGGACGGAGCAAGCCCCTATTCCATCTCCCAGTTCCAAAAATCAATTTAATATATGGTCCCCGGGTAGGGGACGTATCAGATATTAAACTGATAAGAACAGATACTACACTTGATCTTAGCCAAAAGGCCGAGAAGCGATACTGCAGCGCCACTCAAGAGAGCCAATTGACCCTGGAACATATACCACACTCCGTCATAGTTTAATTTGTTTGGCACAAAAATACAAACTCAGCCTGAAAGCCACATCAAAACCCTTTAGTCTATAATGAAGTGTGCAACGTGTGCCTTAACTCTTAACGCACCAATACACTAAATATTTAACTCTGATATGATCAACCTCCATTACTTCCTGGAACGAACTGATGACGCATTTTGCCATGCTCCAATAAAAATGCATTTACAGCGATGAAAATACATTAAGTGATATGGACTATTAACTTTATTATTAATATGTAATTACACCATTGATAAAAAATATATAGATAAGGACGAGTCTATTAACAAGCATACGGTATTCATCATGAAGCGAAGGTTTCAAATAATTTAACTATGACTATTTAAAGTTCTAGTGCTCTCTAGTGGTCAAAACAACTAACTGCGAGGATCATCACAGCTTTCAGTCCCACCTTTCCTCCCACTGATGATGCGCTTGTCTATTTTCTAGCGTTCTGAAGGACCATTATTAAAGACCATATAAATTAGGCTTGAGAAAGAAGATTCGAAGTAGCCTACAGACATTTAACATAGATAATCAAAACAAAACACCAAATAATCTGCAAGCCCCGTCCCCCAGCTATTCCATGTATTTTGCATTCTGTAGTAGAGTACTTTCATTACCTTTGGATGGTGTGCCTATATATTCATTTTTTAATGTTTATACTTTCTATTAGTATTGAACTTTTTTATGTCTGCAGAGCGAGTTGATGGAAATTATACAATGAGTATTAGTGAGGAACCAACCAATTATATGAAGATGAGGTTGAAAATGGGTGAATTCAAGTTTTTTTTAATGATATATAATGATGTCCCCAAACCCAATGGGTTTCGGCAGTATTATTTACCCCATTTCATTTTCTTGTCATGACACACTTTACCTAATCCGCTGTTAAACAGAATGGCCAAGGCTAAACAAACAAGACTTATTGCATCTTTCTTCATTTCACAGGTGGGGGTGTAGTGGAGGGAACAGCATGCATGCAGTCTATAAAGTGAAGTGATGACCCAGGAAGATTCAACTGCACAGAGTATGTTTTCAAAGCGTATAGCCTACACATACCGTATTTTAATTGCATTGAGCATTATGAGATTAATTCACATATTTTAGAATAAGCTGGGAATAATTATGCATTAATTATTAATGTAATTTAAATAATTTTCTTGAACTATGGAATTTTCCGTAGTTATTTCTGAACTTCACAATCCATAATTCTACTGCAGATATACGGCAGTTGACAATTGGCTATATATGATACAGTCTGTTTCTAGCGAAAATGTAACTAAGTCAGTAGCAAATAGCTGACAAGAATTTGTCAAATTATATTTATCAGAGAAGCACGAGTACAAAATGTAAGGTAGTAGAAAACTCTATTTATTTTAAATATATGCAACATAAAATCACAAGGGACTCTCTACTAGCTTCTGAAGAAGGCGGTCCCTTCTTTGATGTTATGAGAAGTATCTCTTTGGCGCTGCGTAACGCTGGCTGCCTGTTGCTGCTGTTGTAACAAATCAATTTCCCCTCAATTTCCCCCTGGGATTAATAAAGTATTTTCTATTCCATTCCATTCCATTCCATTCCAAGAAAACATTTTCAAGTAGTTGACAAACATTTCTAGCACCTCACAGAAGCCAATGCAATGCCTAAACCTCAAAACCTCAAACTGCCGTTTGGTTAATACGTCAGATTTATGTAAGAACGGTCATCTACTTCATCGTTCATCCGAAGCGCAGCCAGTTTGAGCAGAGAACAGTCATTAGGCTCAGGTTCAAATCCCAGCGAGCGAGATGGACAGAGAGATGGCACAAACTGGAATAAGTCAGCGGATCCACATGTGGCATTGATCAAGAAGAACAAAGCCTTGTCTTCATTGTCCTCAAACGAGCCTGGAAGACTGTCCTACAGAATCAAATGAAAAGGAGGAAGAATATAGATGATAAATGTGAGGATGTCATTTAAGGTGGAGTCTAGAAATCTCTCAGAATAGGGTACAAGGCTTGATATGGCTGTCATTGGTCCAAATTCACAACGGCGCTTACGCTCATACAGTAACATTACGTGACGTGGGCGGAACTTGACGCTCACGTAGGTTGGTCGGAAACTCCGTCAAATCCACAGGACCTCTGTAGGTGGCGGACGAATCTACGCAAGCGTTCAGAAGGCTTTAGTCTTCATGCTGAATCAATAAATAGTTCCCAATTAGCAGATAAAATATGTAGGCATGTGTCCCTAACATTGTTCAACACATAAAAAAATGATAGCCTATATATAAAAAGCCGAGTGCACTTGTATGCCTAAATGCATGCATTCTAGGCAAGTTAGCCTAGTGTCCCATGCAGAAACTGCCCCTGCAAGCCCGACACCTTTTTATTTATTTATTAGGATATTTCTAGCATGCGCGATTGTGCTTCTCACTTGACAGCTTTCTACTCGCAGTGCAACGCGTTGTGAGCTTGTAGATCGGCTCTCGCGGACGTTAAAATACAAACTCACAATTATAATAAGAACATAGGCCTGGCTACAGCCTACACTTATCTGCATTCTAATCTGCACTGTACGAATCCAACATTGTTTAGTGTAGTATTGCCTGCAGTAGGCGGCAGGCCTATTGAAATTGTTTTGTTACGGAGCTCCTTGAGTCAGTTGACTGTCGGTCGGTGTGTGTGTGTGTGTGTGTGTAGCCTGCCTAATGAATGGCATCAGCGTATTTGAAAGTCGGCCAGTCATATCATAGTTTTAAGCCAGCTCACCTCCACTCGCGCTTGTTCACAAACATGACGGACAGACTTTATAATAATGTATATTGATATTGATCACATGCATGGATGCCACACACAGAATAGTTTAACTCACTGGATTAATTTCTTCAGACAAGAGGATCCCAGGCTTATAATTATTCACTTATGAATGTATAGGCTACTGTTCTTTATTGCGCAAACACAGTGTCGAGGGCCCATGCCCCCCTCTCTCTCTCTCTCTCTCTCTCTCTCTCTCTCTCTAGCTCTCTCTCACGACTTTTGCATTGACATATATCCGATATTTTAAATATCGGATATGTTTTACCTCTGCAAAGGTGTGAGTGAGCCTTGGTCCCGAACTTAATTAAATAAATTATAATTATATTGCTTCAGCGGAGCACGCACCGTTGTAAGCTTGTAAATATTTTAATTTCCTTTGGTTTCCTTTGATGGATTGATGTCAGTTTGTACATATATAGTAGCCTAAAGTGGTAATATACAATGGTGCAAAAACGACATAACATAAAAGCCCTAACTGTCCTGCTCCTACGGTGGGGTTCCCTTGGTTTATGCCGGCCCAGTACCCATAGTTACCTCTAGGTATTTAAAAGTACCTGGGTACCTATGGAAGTCACACCTCTTATGGGTGTGGTTTAGTCTTAAGGGGAGTTTTCTTTTCACCTACTGTGTAATATAATAAACAGACAGTAGGTGGCAGTAGGGCAGTAGGACAGAGGCCAGTGCAGTATTCAGCTTGCAAATTTAATGAAAATTTGAAGGGATGTGCCAGGGACCTGGGGGGTCCCTGGCACATCCCTTCAAAAAAATTTGAGAGGATATGCCAGGGACCCCATAAGAGAAGGTTTTTACAGCTATAGCAGTGACTCTCAACCCGTTTAATTTCAAGGACCCCCAGTTTGACATGCATTAGTCTATCTATGGAGTATGGAGGGGGGGTCCCTGGCGTGTCTCTTCGGGTGGGGGTCCCTGGCGTGTCTCTTCGGGTGGGGGGTCCCTGGCGTGTCTCTTCGGGTGGGGGTCCCTGGCATATCTCTTTAATCTGAATATTGTCTTGATGATTATTGATTATTTTGAGCTTGTAGATCTGCTACTTTAGCCCTTTTTTAATTTGAATCCTTAACACCCCCCCCACCCAACTATACAGCTTGCAAATTTAATGAAAATTTGAAGGGATGTGCCAGGGACCCCCGTTTGGGGGGATGTGCCGGGGACCCCCATTTGAGAGGATATGCCAGGGACCCCCATAAGAGAAGGTTTTTACAGCTATATATAGCCATTAGTCTATGGAGGGGGGGTCCCTGGCGTGTCTCTTCGGGTGGGGGTCCCTGTCGTGTCTCTTCGGGTGGGGGGGTCCTTGGCGTGTCTCTTTAATCTGAATATTGTCTTGATGATTATTGATGAAATGTTTGCAATTAAATACCCCCTGTTCTGAGGACTGTACATTAACTGTACATTAACTAAAGTTTGCAAATAAATGTAGTGGCGTACAAATACAATATTTGCCTCTGAGATGTAATGGAGTAGAAGTAAATAAAATACACATTAACAACTATACACAATTTGGCCATTTTAAAATGTGTGAGCTTGTGGATCTGCTATTTTCAAAATATTTTTATATATTTGAAAACTTGAAATGAGACAGAAAATCTAAATTAAATTAAATTCAAAGGAGCTTTATATATATATTATATATATATATATATATTTATATATGTGTGTGTGTGTGTGTGTGTGTGTGTGTGTGTGTGTGTGTGTGTGTGTGAGTGAGTGCACATGCTCTGAAATTCCGAAAATGTGAACCTCTCCACCAGCTGTTCAGAGGTGTTAAAAGTACTCAAATGCTAATCGGGTTTCTTTTGTTTTCACCTAGCCAGGTATTATATATGCCTACAGTACAGTGCATAGGCGGCGGGTGTGTAAAGGCTAGGGAAGGCTTAGCCTTCCCAAACTTTTCATGTTAATGTTAAGTAAATTATATCTCTCTCTCTCTCATGCACACCCCCCCCCACCCCCCCCCCCACACACACACACACACACACACACACGCGTCCGTTGCACTGGACTCCGTTCCGGTGATATTGATTATTAATTAAGTAATTAAAGTATGCCTAGTCTACTAGTCTACTAACCGTTCGGTTATTTACAAACAAGTTTACCAAGATTATATTATTTATTCATCGATGAATAGGTTATGATGTAACTAAATATATAATTATTTCTCCTCTACAGTCGCTATTTTACATTTTAGACTTTCAAATGCGCATCTGCTCAAACTGCCCGTCTCTCGTCTCAAAGCCAGACAGCCAGTCCAGGCAGCTTGAGTGACAGGTACCTTGTACACGCCCACTTTCTCAAAAAATATGGTATATGCAGCACTGAGACACGTGACTGCAATACAAATTCTCATTTATATTCATTTGTGTGTCATCCGAGACACAGAAGCTTATTGCTGCTATAGGCTACTAACAAATAGCCTATACAAAGTCCAGACAGTACATTAGGGTAAAGCATGCATGTGAATGAATAGGCAAATGTGTGAGGAGTTCCATGGAACTGGTTATTCTGCTTTTAACTACCCTCAGTTTATTCTCATTTATATTCATTTGTGTGTCATCTGAGACAGCTTATTGCTGCTACTCCGACAGCATGTGAATGCATGTGCAAATGTATAAAACCAACCCCACCCCCACCCAAGTAATTTCGTGCCTGCACATTGCAACTGATCATCCCCCCCCCCCCATGCTTCCCCCCCCCCACCCTATCTCTCTTTCTTTTTTTCTATGATGTAATGTAAAGAGAAGTTTGTGGCGGCGGCGCGTGCACTCAGCACAGTTTATTGAACATAAATGTTATAACAGCAACAGTCCAAAACAAAAGCATATACTGTAGCACCAAGAAAAAATCTTTTAGGCATGACATAAATAATTACATATAGTGTACAACTAAATTTAAAAAAATAAATGTATAAACTAAAAATCTAAATCATTGCAGGGGAAAAAAACATTCCATGCATGGGCTTGAAAGGTGTATACAGTATGGCTTTTCACTTTTCACAAAAAACGAAAAATAGTGCATGGGACATTCACATTCCTGTCGGCTTTCCATTGCGTGCAATTACCTCGGGCAAAACATTAAAAAGGTGATTTATGTAATTGTCACACTGAGCACGGGTCACCTTTGTGTGCCAGAACTGGAGAATAGCCAAGCGTAACTCTTCTCTCGAATTTGGCTTCGCGTCACATCGTATGAAATGTTTCATTTGATGCCAGAGGTTTTCGATAGGGTTCATATCAGGGGACCTGAAAACAAAGCAACACATACTGTTTAGCAATAGCCAGTAGTAAATAAGAAGTAAAATAAATAAAAAGAGGTATACATATAACCATTATAATCATTCATTAGGCCTACTCACTCGGCTGGTGTTTTGACCCAATTTACGCCTTGTTCCGCAATAAAGACTCTAGCAGCTGCGTGCTTCGGATCATTATCTGGAAATTAGAAATAAGAGCGTATACTGTAAGCATTGGTACAATTGTAAACATTCCAAACACTCAAAGAACGACATTTGTATAGCCTACTATAGTATTTGCTTATACCTTGGAAAAATCTATGTGTTGGCAGTTTCCACTTCTGGCTTATGTATGGCACTATACCGCGTCCCTGATTATCGCTTGTTCAAAGAAGATTCTGTCCATAATTCCTGGAAGTGCATAATTCATTACATTCATTAGGGCACTGGTCAAGCAATAATAATAATAAGAATAATAAGAATAATATACATTTCAATTACATACCATCAAATACAACAATTGGGCCTGCTCCTTGTCTAGAAATCGCTCCCCAGACATGCAACTTCACCGGATGTTTCACAACTTGTTTAATGGATTCGTGGCCTTTTCTGCGATAACAATAACGTGCATTTTTTTCCAACGCAATCGTGCTTTCGTCTGTAAGATAAGACAAGACAAGTCATTGAGACAACATAATAATAATAATAATAATAATAATAATAATAATAATAATAATAATAATAATAGTTATCTCACTGACCTGTAAACATGACATCATGAAACAATTCGCCAGACTTCAGCCATTCTTCCGCCTGAAGTAGACGAAGATGCTTGTTTTTGTCTCTGGTCAAAGGAACCATTCTGTGTGGAAAGGAGGATAATATACAGAACATAATTAGTAATTGCGTTGAATAACACAGTAGGTGAAATTACATACTGTGATTGGATTTGTATTTGGGCTTAGGGCCTACCTTGCACGTCCATATGACCATGTTAGCTCTGCAAGTGCTTTCCGAACGGAATTCCGACCCAAACTGATTCCATGGTCTCGCAGAAGCAACGCTTGTATTTTCGGTGTAGACCGTTCATCGTTTTGCCTTAGATAAGCGTCGATAAGTTGTATCACTTGGCTGAAAAGTAAAATATGGAAGATGTATTATATCACATTGTTGTCCAATTAAGACAGCCTACAGCAAATGGAAGAAAATCATTGATTTTACACACAGCTGCATCTTACCTTGTCAATTTACGTGGTTGCACAACTTTCTTTGCAGGTTGATAATGGTAATAGCTGCGAATGGTTCGGTCAGTCAAATTAACACCTATGGCGGTGAGATTCTCCTGTATTCTACGCAGGGTAAAATTCTGTTCATGCCACAATCGTATATTCTCACGTGTTTGTAAAGCAAGAGGCATTCTGTATACTATGTATATGATGACAGACAGGCGAGACAGCTTGTGTCAACATTGTTGTTCAACATTTAAATACATGTCACCACGATTTCAGAGGCGTGACAGCACACACCACCAACGCCTACTTTAACGCCCACATACCTTGAACATGACTTTAAAAGGAGCGCTCTCATAGCACCCACTCACAGTGACTCCTGATCGTGATAGAATAATGGACTCCGGTAATTTCTATGCAATGTCATTGTCTTCTACTGTCAGACCTAAGCGAGCAGCGGCCAGCAAGCAGCCTGCGCCTGTGGGAGTGGGTGCCAAAACACATTTGGTAAAGAGAAAAGCGGTAAGTTTGAACACAAAAATTGTATTTATTGGATTATGACTGATTCAAGATATTGATGTATGCTGTTACACTGTATCTTGTGTATAACTTTATAAATATAAATTTTCAGACAACTGCAGTTAATGGAGCGTCCAGCCTGGAAACCACAGCTAAGAAGTCCAAAATTCGCTTGGTGAAAAAGAAAGCGGTGAGTTCTATAACTAATCGTTTTAGTGGTCCAATTTGGCGTATAGCCTGCATGGTCATGTGGAACCTAATGATTGTATAGGTTATACTGTATGCCTATAATGTACTGTACTGTTTAAATCTCATGGCATTTTCTAATTTCATTCTCATTTAGGCTTTTGTGCTGAACACCGAGGTGCCAGAGGGGAGTGACTGCTGCGATACAGTGCGTGGAATCTACGAATCTTCACGCAAACTTCAACAAGAAGTAATCGCCAAACACTCTCACACTATCCAAGCGTTAAAGGACAGTCACCAGGCCGAGATCTCAAAGCTTCAACTTGAACACGCGGAGGAGGTCTCAGGTTTAAAAGAAGACTTGGCTCTAACGAGGCGAGGCATTGCAGATACAGGCCAACACAGCACGCAGCGGGAGACAGACTTGGACGAGAGAGAGGAGGTGTTACGGCAGCGAGAGAATGATATTACTTCAGCACCTTCACAAACTGAGGCCACTTATAACACTGACCATTGGAGAATTAAGTGTCTTGAGTTGGAAATGGAAAAACGGCTCAGTGACAGAGAGAAAGTGCTGGTGGACAGAGACAGACAGGCAGTGCAGAGAGAGGCCGCAGTCGAGGAAAGAGAGAGAGCTGTGGTTGATCGTGACAGAGAGCAGACGCGTGCTGAAGATGCGTTACCAAAACAACTGGCAGACATACGGTTGTGTGAAATCTCTCACCACCAACAAGCCGAAATCAGTCGCTTAGTAGGGCTGCAAGGCCGTCCGGGACGTTATGCTTCAGTACTGTTTAGTTATGTGACTCCTCTAAACTTGTATCAGTCATGGGTGAAAAGGGTTAACTGGAATGGTAGCGGGAAGAAATCCATACTACCGCACAATCTGAAACTGTACATTTTAAACTGTTGTAAGGAAAGGTACTTTCTCAACGACGAAATACCTGCACTAGACAGACAAGCTATTGTTACTGAGATTAATGACAATCTGCGTAAAAGAAGAGATTGGACTAACAGAGAATAGCCTACCGTATGTTCTTTGACAAGCATGCATAGTTTCCTTTTTTTGTGATTTGTATTTCAAGGCTGTAGCTACTGAAGATATGATTATTGTGACTTTTTGTTTATTTTTTGCTGTACTGTTCTTTTTGGTTGGAAAAATAAATCTGCTTCATAGTACATTCATGGTTTCATGGTCTATTAATATTTATTATGAGCTCTTATAATTACTGTTTTATTTGATCCTCCTCCGTTCCATACCTGCACACACAGCTCATTTTCATGTCACTCTCATTTATTTCACATGAACAACGCATCGCATCTGCGCGTCTACAGTACAGAGGTCCACCGGTTCTAGTCCAAAACATAAATAAATCCAGTCCAGATCTGAGCAACCTATACCTATAAAGCCACTGGACGCATGGGCTAAGCCTTTTTTTATTATTAAGGAAGATCAGCATGCATGTCACCGTGTTCTGTTTGTTGACTTTTCGCTATCGATAGCACATGGCTAACTTGATAGCCGTAAGCCGTGCCAGTGTGGGGACTGGAGGAGACGGATTGTCGCCAACTAGCCATTGAAATACGACAGAGAACGGGGACATTGAGGGGGCAGAAAACAGCCAGAGCGCTGTTCATGCAGCCTGGAGTGTGACAAGCTGGGCGGCGCAAAGTATTGTACAGTGACAGCTACAGTCTCTGTAATGTTTATGTTGTACTATTACTAAAAACGATCTAAAATAAAGGGATTTACCACTGTACTGTAGACGCGCAGATTCGTCTACCAACTTTAAATATGTAGCCTATACATGCATATTACATTTGGGGTAGTCTATTAAAAAAATCAACCACTATCCGTTAATGACCCGGTTAATCCTATCAGCTAACCGGCTGGGAAACTATGTTAATGACATCCCTATGTAACTCAGTTTCCACTCCATTTTGTGTGCAGTGGATGCATACTGTAGTGTAGTCTGTGACACTTCTGAACATTTTAATTCCCTTAAAAATACCCCATATTACAATAAAAAATAACCTAAATGGAACATGAAAACTAATGATACATTCAAAACAAACAACATTGCGTTAAGCTCCGTTCAGACTGAAGAAGCTGCTTTAAAAAGCAAAAGCAAAACTCTGAAAGACGCAGCTTTTTTTTGAGAAAGTGGGCGTGTACAAGGTACCTGTCACTCAAGCTGCCTGGACTGGCTGTCTGGCTTTGAGACGAGAGACAGGCAGTTTGAGCAGATGCGCATTTGAAAGTCTAAAATGTAAAATAGCGATTGTAGAGGAGACATAATTATATATTTAGTTACATCATAGCCTATGTATCGATGAATAAATAATATAATCTTGGTAAACAACTGATATAAAGGCTATTAATTATTTATTTTAAAGGTATGATTGACGGTGCAAAAGCTTCAACATACTACCGAGAGACACACGAGGAAACGGCACAGAAACACGCTGAGAGCGGGCTGCTCCTCCCCTCTTCTCGGTAACATATCGGCTCACATAATGCATTAAACTCCTGAACATCATTAAATATGAATTAAAATACTCTATATTCTCTTGCATCCAAAGAGCCTAAAGTATTACCGATTTCCAATACTTTTACTTCTACTCCACATCTCAGAGGCAAATATTGTAATTTGGCAGGCAGGCAGGCAGGCAGACAGACAGACAGACCCTTTTTGGTATAAAATTGGTATGCATTATTTTTCTTTAGAAACAAGGCCAACTAATGGGGGAATGAAGGGAAAACAGCGCCCCCTAAAGTCACAAAACTAAAGCTTTGAAGCCCATTTTCTCTGCTTGGTCTATTTTTCCACTACTCCTGCAAAACCTTTTTCTAAAAGCCATATCTCCAAAACTGGTGGGTCAAACTGAACAACTTATATGTCAATTTGAAGCTATGATTCCCTGCTTTCATATGACATGATAAAAAATGAAAGAGAGATATGCCAGGGACCCCCCCATTTGAAGAGATATGCCAGGGACCCCCATTTGGGGAGGTGTGCCACGGACCCCCGTTTGGGGAGATATGCCAGGGACCCCCCCATTTGAAGAGATATGCCAGGGACCCCCATTTGAAGAGATATGCCAGGGACCCCCATTTGAAGAGATATGCCAGGGACCCCCATTTGAAGAGATATGCCAGGGACCCCCATAAGAGAAGGTTTTTATAGCAGTGACTCTCAACCCGTTTAATTTCAAGGACCCCCAGTTTGACATGCATTAGTCTATGGAGTATGGACCCCCATTTAATGGAATTTATATCTCTGGGACCCCCAATATTTATATTGTAACATCAATGATAATTTAACTTTAGAGCGTAGAAATGGAACCAAATGGACCCTAACCGCTTACTCAAATAAATATTACTTGTAACAGTATGCATTTTAATGTATTTCAATATTACAGTATTGATACTTTAGTTTACAGTACAAATTTACTGCATATTGCTAGAAGCTACATATTAAGACTCAGTGCATGCAGCTCTGCTCATCATGGGCCGACGCCACCTGGTGGTTGAATAGCCACTCCACATATTAAAATAAACCTGTGGGTGTGGCTGAGAATCTGGGGGTGTGTCTGTGGGTGTGTCTAACATAAATACCCATAGGTACTGATCAATGTCATTTTGAGATTGAGGCGGGGACGGATAGGACTGTACTGTACATGTGTAGAATTATAATAGAGTGCGGGCTATATTCATAGCAGTGACCGCGGCTGTGATTTCTTTCCAGCAATCATTTTTATTGTAAAGTGCATTGTAAAGTCGCTATATAGTCTGCGGCTGAAAAGCCTTTTTTCTTTTTTTGACAGACATCTCAGACAAATTGCATCTCAGACAAGTCTGCTGAGTCATGCTTGAAGCCTTTTATGGTGCGATATGGGGCGTGGATCTTATACTCTAAGGCGTGGATCAATGCAGATGAGGTTGTCGGGTGCTTTTCCGATCACTTTGCACCCACTGCATTCAGTATGACATACACCTGCGATACGCCTGTGCACCTGTGGTACACACCACTCTCTGAATAACACGTCATCACAACGTAGCTTGATCGGACGGATAAATACGATATCTGTTTCCGCCACAGTGTAACGGTGGCGTTTTTCTTTTTAATGAATTTGGCCCATTATGTCTATGTCTTTTCCATTTCTGAAATGGCCCTGTCGAGGATGCTGAGCAAGGATCTTTTGAGAGACTGAGAGGGGGTGATGGTGGGGTTATCAGTATCTGTATAGCTGGAAGCCCTTCAAGGACCTCTGGGGTAGCCCCAAACCTCACTTTGACCCCATATTATTGCTTATAGCGGATTTAACCAATACTGCAACATATAAATATTCTGTTAGAACTAAAAGTGTGGAATTCAAAATGTACTTAGGAAAAAATACAAAAGTATTGGCTTAAAAATGTACAGTAGCCCTACCAAAAGTACTCATTGTGCAGAATGTCCCCTTTCCCCTTTTATAATAATCTTTTGAAAATAGCAAATCTACAAGATAACAATCCGTCGCATCGTGACGCATGGTGAGGTTGTAGATTGGCTATTTTCAAATACCCAAAATGTATATAGGGCTGAAGTGGGTAATGTATGTTTTGTAATAATAATCCAAATCTACAAAGTAACTAGTAACTAAAGTTTTCAAATAAATAGTGTGAGTAAAAGTACAATATATATAGTACAAAGAATCCTGCAGAGTCAGCTTTTGAATATTTTGTCTGGATCTCTGCAAGAACCATGCTGGCTAATGTTGCAATTATTTCATTTTGAATACCCTTAGATGTGTATGTACTGTAGCATTGTTATTCATGCTCTTAGCAATAGCAGCTAGCTTCTTATCCTTCGCCAAAGTGTACTCAAATAATAAAAAACAAGAATTGATGCAAATCAATAAATTACCAGCTGCTGCAATTATATCTCCAGAATTGTGCTATTAAATGAGCCTATAACAGTCCATTTGGACAGTCTCAGAGTTTGTTCTAGGGTCCTTTAGTTCCATTTTGTACTAGGCTAGACTCACACTTACATAGTCACATGGACAGATCCTGTTGTTGCATTGGTCCGAGGGTTGGTGTTAGGTTTAGGTGTGCATGCCCCGTGCTCGCGGTTATGGTTAGGGTGAGGGTTTGGGGTAGGTAGTCGATGGGACCAATGGATCAGACCTATGCCCCGTCGGAAAAAAGGCATGCACTCTGTTACTGCAGTCCCCTTACATTTTCGAGTGCCGCTTTCCAGTTTCCACACACACACACACACACACACACACACACACACACACACACACACACACACAGAGACCTCTGTATCATTCAGTTCGTATTGGTTTGCTCCCAATATTTTGCCCTCTGGTGGCGGGCGGGTGGTGTTACAGCGTGACACACAGACAGTTTATGGACCGACTCTGAACTGACCTGAACACTTGGGCCCTCATTTATCAACCGTGCGTACGCCAAAATATGGGTGCACGCCGAAATTGCCGACATTTTTGACATTTACCATTTCCGCCAAAGCTTGAAATTGAACGTGACAACGTTCAAATCCCACGTCTGGTCGGCAGCTTGCTTACGCTTTTTCCTTGGCTGTTTTTCTGTCGTACACAAGCGGAGCAGTCTTGTCTGAACTGCTGACACTGTCACAGGCATCTAAACATATGTTTTCACTCCTAAAATGTTAATATAAAACGGTATGTGTATGTAAAAAACAAAAGAGAGATTTCCAACTTTACAAGTAATTAAAATCGCGCAATTAAAAACAATATAACATGTTCACAATGTATTAGTTTGTGCTTAATCAAACACTGCTTTACTGGCCTTGTTATGCAAGCGCACTTGTGAGATGATTTTGGAGCGCATGCGGACGCGGTGATGCGGCATATGCGATTATGATATATATATATTTTTAAAGGCATGAATGGACTGCACGCCTTTATTTCCAAGTGACATGTGACAAGCATACAGCTTGCCTATTTGTAGTAAGTAATAGCAGGCTATAGGCGTAAGGGGCTTAATCATTCACCATTTATAAGTGCTTAGACAGTTTTGACAGTTCAGATAAAAGCGAGATCATTTTCGGGGCTCGGGAGGATCGCGGGACCGCGGCGTGCGTCGCCAACACACATGCAAGCGGCAAGCCTTCATCCATATGTTTATGATTCGTTCATCAATGATCAAATCAGAAATCACTACATAAACGTTGATTATGACTGCCTTGACGACATGATAGCCTCTCTCATGCTGTATGAGAGAGCTAGGCTATCATGTCGGCAGTCACCTACAGGACTTTAATATCACAGCAGTGCGCAGTCTTCGCCGTGCACTGAGCACGAATGGGTAAAATTAATATAGGCCAGCCTACAAACTAATTCCATTCATGGCGATGCGATGTCGATGTGTCATGTATATGCGTGCATGCGTGGACATGACAGCAAGGCAAGCGAGGTGAGAGGGAAACAGACAGGGTAGGCCTACAATTTTATTTAATTCATGCAGGTGTTCGTTCTTTATTTAACAAGACACCAGTGGGCTTGCAAGTTGCGTGTGCTTCTGCGTGTGTGTGTGTGTGTGTGTGTGAGAGAGAGGTGCGTGAGGCGGGCAAGGCACGGGAGAAACCTTTTTTCCATGGTTTCCATGGTTCCCACAGGTCGTATTTCATGTGTTCAGTCGCAAAAACGAGGGCGAGGCTTGATTTCATAGGGCGTGCCAGATAGATTTCAGCCGTCACATTTATTAACGTCAGAACGAAATTAAGGAAGGATCAGCTGTTTGCGATCACTTTATAAATGCCGTGGCGACGTGGGTGTACTACGAAACCTGCACTCGAATCTGTGGCAGATTTTACACTCGATTGATAAATGAGGGCCTTGAGCTCTGCACTTTATATTTATTCACTATTCATTGCATGTTGTTTTTGCACTTGTCTTGTCCTGTTTTGCACTTGTCCTAATGTTGTAACTGCACTCTGCTGTCCACCAAACCAAATTCCTAACATGTTTACATGTCATGGCAATAAAGGCTTCTGATTCTGATTCGGAAGTAATATTACTTATTTCTAAAGTAACTAGTAATAGCTAATATGTAATGTGACTCTGTTTGATACAGAGACAGTCATGGCGGCAATACTAACTGTTCAGGTCAGTAGAGGAGAAAAACTCAAAAAATAATAATAAAAATAATAGCACAGGCAGAATCTTCACATGCTAGAGCATGACTGAAATAAATGTCAGAGCTGAAATCGACATGTAATATAAAATAAATGCTTACACATTCTGCAAGACATTTCTCGATAAGCCATATCTCCAAAACTGGTGGGTCAAACTGAACAACCAATACTGTATGTCAATTTGAAGCTAATTCAATGACGGTCACATTATGTTACCGTTTTTGAGTAACTTTTCCAACACGGACTGTGATAGCATCCAAGGGCTGTCTGGGGCATGCATGCAAAATATCTCCATCATCAAAATGTGTGTAGCTTGAATGACCCTAGCTCTTTCTGTTCTCCGTGATCTATGTCAGTAGATTTATGTTCAGATGGATTTTCTTAGCTAGATTTGCTATATGGGTAAAATAATCAATTCAATCAAATCAGTTAGACAGGTGAGGAACAAGTATGTTGACGTGTGCTTCCATGAAGTAGGCTACTGAAGAAAAAAACAGTCAATCAAGTCAATTAATTTTATTATTACCATACCTACGTCATTTACCCAACAATTCCAAGGACAAACTGTCCTTTTCACAATGCATTATGGGACAACTTCAAGGTATATAAAGGGTAGTGTTATATTCTTTGGTTAAAACAAAAAAAAATGTTAAAAGGTTAAAGCATTATATTGTGACAGTAATCATTGCTATAGGGCAGTGCAGGTTTTCAACCCTTTTCATACCAAGGTCTATTATTTATTTGGCATTTGAGCCACGGAACCACCATTTTAGGAGATTTAGCCTCAATATTTATCATTATCATTTTGTCCACCATTCCATGCTGTATTGATGTGGTACCATAAGAGATAACAGGCAAATTTCTTCTACATTCTCTAATTGTGTAGACCCCTTGTAAATTCAGTAATGCAGGTGTTTAACAATATTTTAACTGTAAAATGAAACCCGTACGGGTCCATTTGGTTTAATTTTACACTCTCAAGAGTTAAAGATCTATAAGGGTCCATTTGGTTACCAACTCTCCATCATTTAGCTGGGGACCACCTGGAACGCCCTCAAGGACCACCGGTTGAGAACCATTGCTCTCCAGCTCTTTAATAAACAGAAAATACATTTTCAGGTAAGTGACAATCAGGATAGAGAGAGAGAGGAAATGAGATATCTGGCTGGAAAGACCTTGGCAACTAGTTAGAGAAAATTAGCGAAATATCTGGCAAATCTTAAACAACCAATATATTGGTTGTTAATGGTACCCCAACTTTCAGCAACTCTCACAAAGTTTCCCAAGGGAGTTGGGTTGGAACAAATGTATATGTTATAGTAGCCACCTTTATGAACACATCTGTGAAGATTTTGCAGATTTGCCACACATTTCGCGAACTTTTCCCTTATTAAACAGCCAGGACAAAGCAAGCGAAATAAATCTTGCAATAAATGAGTTAAGTACCAGTAAAATAGCCGATCTACAAGCTCACACTGCGACACATTGTGAGCGTGTAGATCTGCTACTTTCATATGGCCGAAATACATATAGGGCTAAAGTGGTGCTTTGTAATAATAATCCAAATCAACAAAGTAACTAAACTAAAGTTTTCAAATAATTGTAGTGGAGTAAAAGTACAATATTTGCCTCTGAGATGTAGTGGGGTAGAAGTATTGCATATTGGAAATAACTCAAAATTGTACTTAATTACATGCAGTACTTGAGTACTTAGTTACTTTCCACAACTGGTGCACACCTTAGACTAGAGTATATTAATAGAGACGGCACCCAGAGGAAACCGTGAGGCGAAATAGACATAGTGGCCGGATATGGTATTGCAGCTCGAGCCAGCGCTGGTCCGTTGACTATCATTGCGCGCGTTCATGTTATTGGGCCCATGACACGTGAACGAATGTTTCATACGTGAACGCGTGCAATGATAGTCAACGGCCAGCGCGTTCACGATTTGGCCCAATCCATCCCATAATGCACTCTGTTCCTACCCGGAAGGAGGAGTGAAATCCCCTCATGCGCTTTTGAGCAACTTAATGCAAGTGGATGGGAGGAGGAATCCGGTGCCGTCTCTATTAATATATATACTCAGGTGCACACCCACACGATGGCTTGCTAATAGTAATAGTCATAGTCATCAAGGACACTCTGTGTCCTGCATGGTGATCCATTGTGAGCGATGCAGCCAGAGATCCATTCCACATATCGGTGGACGTTGGTGTAGACGCCGGGTATGGCAGCACCGCATGTGGCGCTCCCCCAGCTCACCAAGCCTGCCAAGTAGTAAACCCCATCGTCCTTGCAGATCAGGGGTCCGCCCGAATCCCCCTAAGAGACAGGATGTAAGAATGTAAGAACAGAACCAGTATGAATGTAAGGACAGAACCATTATGAATGTAAGGACAGAACCATTATGAATGTAAGGACAGAACCATTATGAATGTAAGAACAGAACCATTATGAATGTAAAAACAGAACCAGCATGAATGTAAGAACAGAACCATTATATGAATGTAAGAACAGAACCAGTATGAATGTAAGGACAGAACCATTATGAATGTAAGAACAGATTCAACAGAACCATTATGAATGTAAGGACAGAACCATTATGAATGTAAGAACAGAACCAGTATGAATGTAAGGACAGAACCATTATCAATGTAAGAACAGAACCAGTATGAATGTATTAACAATTAACTATTAACATCCCTAGTACGTACAGAGTGTGGAAATCAACTACTCCCTTAAATCGCCTATTTAAGGGAGAAGTGATTATTTCCTCTCCCTTGGGCCTGCTGAAAGGTGGATTTTCAGGCCTGTTTTAAAAGATTTACGGTTTTTTTAATATTTTTTATCCCACGATTTTGTAACCCATTTTTCCCCTGTGTCAAATATAGAATGTGATCCTGGGCTCTACACACCCTCCGCCAACCTAGTCCCCATATACATGGGGGACATGGGGAGAGCAACGGACTTCATGCATGAGTGTCCAAGTTGCTCCTTTACACCTGACAGGGGGGAGTTTCCTGGTTGGATGTAGCACATGGAACACATTATTCCAACCAGTTCCTTTCCCCTCCATCAGGTGCCCAGGGGGAGGCAGTTTAGAAACCAGGATTACTGCATGTTTTTTGTGAGGGTACCTACCCTATAGGGAACACGGGGAGAACATGCAAACTCCACACAGAATCGAACCCAGGAACTTCGAGCTGTGAGGCGACAGCACTACCAACTGTGCCACCTGTGCCCTCTGCATTGTTTGTATTGATGGAGTTTCTGAAGTAGTGTGTTCATCAAATGATTAGGAAAACATTTTATTTTTTCTAAAAGTCTATTTTTTTCATAAAACTTCTGGTCTGTTCCATCAAAGTCCACCAATCGCGAGTTTGACACCCCTGGTCTACACACAACAAGATAAAGATATGCCTCGTCCTCCAAAGAAAAGATTTGTTCAAAGCTTATAAAAGTTTATCCTTTCCCACCATCCTTTCATTCTATTATAGCCTACTACACCTTTACATTCATCCTTTCATTCTATTATAGCCTACTACACCTTTAAATTCATCCTTTCATTCTATTATAGCCTACTACACCTTTAAATTCAAGGCATTCCTTGAGAAGATTTACAAAATGTTTCCTACTACTATTTATACACCAGTAAACTATAATACTATAATATTAATCACACTTAACACATTAAGTTCATTAAGAAGACATTTTCTAATGAGTTGATTCTCATTGTAAGCTGTCGACATGCGCATGTGCGTCACTTTAGGTGGACACGACTACAACACTAGGTCGACATGCGCGTGTGCGTCGCTTTAGGTGGACACGACTACAACACTAGGTCGACATGCGCGTGTGCGTCGCTTTAGGTGGACACGGCTACAACACTAGGTCAACATGCGTGTGTGCGTCGCTTTAGGTGGACACGACTACAACACTAGGTCGACATGCGTGTGTGCGTCGCTTTAGGTGGACACGACTACAACACTCGGTCACATTCACACCTCTACTTCACCTCTACTTTGGTAGACTCGATGCGATTGGGGGGTGGAGTTTGAATCATTCTTGCATAATCAATTTGCTGCGCTGTATAGCAAGGAACCGCAGCAAGGAACTTTATCAATGTGTTCAATTCATAAACTACACAGTGAAATATATGGTGTTAAAATTTTACTTTGAGTAATAGTTAGAACGTAAAGGGTAACGTATACGATGCAGTGTGTCGTTGGGAGACGTGGACTGGACGTGTGTGTGTGTGTGTGTGTGTGTGTGTGTGTGTGTGTGTGGAGATGGGAGCGCCAAATTAATTAGCTGGCGTTTATAATAGCCTACTCCCACAGATGATCCAATAATTATATAACATTATTATGAATATGCCGTGTTTGCTACAGTTTATAGATCATAGATCATGCTGAGCCATGTGTTACTGTTGAAGTTTGAAGTAGGCCTATAGGCTATTTGAAGAAAGTCCCCACTCGGATCCCCACACACAGTGACAGCGCTCCATATGCACAGACGACAGACAGACCCACTATTCTGTACACTGCAGTGGTTTTTGTTTCCTTAAGCAATTGATTAAGTTGCAGTATAACATCCTGGTGTGAAGGTGACCTAACATACACACAAACATGCATGCACGCACCCACGCACACTTACACTACAGGCGCCAACTCTTCCCAACTTGTCTTTTGCACAGATCATGGTGTCGTCTAGCTGGCTCCCATAGGACTCCTTACAACGCTCCTCAGATATCACGGAAAGCTGGCCATGTGACATCTTGTGTGGGTTGTCAGCTGAGGAACAAGAGCACACACACAAACAGCTCAGCTAAAAATCCTAATTTCAGCTTTTCGTCCCATGTATTGTTATATGGAGCATATACCTTAGTATTTTTTATATATATATATATATATATATATATATATATATATATATATATATATATATCACTCATTCTTGAGATGAGGGATAAAAGTGGAAAAAAAATGTCCCACACATAATAGGCTTATTTATGTTAAAAATAAATTAATTCATGAAAATACATGAAAGTTACAATAAAATAATGAAAGTTAAATGTAATACAGTTGTGTATTCTTATGACATTCATTTCATTATATTTTTTTCATATGCCATCTGAATTAGTTAAAAGTATATAGTATTTATATATATATATATATATATATATATATATATATATATATATATATCATCCAGTCTAAACCAGGCTTAGACCGGATGACACAGGCGATTTACAAACAGACCAGGCTTTCCTCTGAGGTGGAAAGTCTGGTGACGTGAGATTACTCAAAAAATACACCGCAGTGGCTGAGACCAGGGCCATAGAGTAATGGTTGAGACCAGGGCCATAGAGTAATGGTTGAGACCAGGGCCATAGAGTAATGGTTGAGACCAGGGCCATAGAGTAATGGTTGAGACCAGGGCCATAGAGTAATGGTTGAGACGAAGCAGTGAATGGTCCTGAAAGATACATAACGTCAGTCTTATCCAATACCCAATCTTTCTGTTGTATGAACACAAGACTGCTGTACTTTATACCTCATACTAAGCATTTAAAGTATGAGGTATAAAGTACAGCAGCCTTGTGTTCATACAACAGAAAGATTGGGTGTTGGGTAAGACTGACGTTATGTATATTTCAGGACCTTTCACTGCTTCATTTTCTCTATGGCTCTCAGACACTGCGCTGTATTTTTTGACATTCCGTTTCTCTCCAAAGTTGAATGTTACCACTACTGTTGGAGCAGCTATAAACTACACAGGTTCATCCCGATGTTCTGGGCATCTTTGTTAAGTTAGTGTTAGTAAAAAGCAGGTAAAAGAGTAACGTTTGAGCAGACTAACAACAGTCACTCTACCATTCAATGTAGTAGGAAACCTCTGAGTTTACACGGCAAATATGTCGTCTCCGCCTACAGGAAATACGTTCGCTGCGACCAGGGGACCCGTTTCTGAATCGGTCTATAGGCTAAATGCCCTTTTGTTCATACTGCGGAACATAGTTACCCGCAGCCTTTTCTCTAGCTCCACCATTAGGCCAAACCCTCCAGTTGTACAACTCAAAATGCATGATACTGGACACTTCATCATGACCTTTCCTTGGTAATGTTTAAACAGCTGGAAGCCATTTGAACATTGAAGGATAATGTTTAACACTGCTGGAAGCCATTTGAACATTGAAGGATAATGTTTAACACTGCTGGAAGCCATTTGAACATTGAAGGATACAGTGGAATAATATAATAAATAACTCCAGAGACAAACTGCATCATATTCATATACCTGCTACATTATACGATACATGTAACATAGGCAATTATACCTTATATAGACTAGTGCATATTTTATTTAAGGTGTGATTAGTGGTTGGATACGTACCATCGTTAGTTTCGCCCCATCCAGCGACCACACACTCCTTTCCATCGGGGAAGAGCTTGTTTGGCAGACAGGCATATTTAACAAAGCTGGTTTCCGTGGCACAGAATGGGTCATCGGTGACTTCCAGCTGGAGTAATGCTGAGACACAGAATAGAACAGTAAATAATAATACGGCGGTGGCTCAGGGGTAGTGACTGGATCCTAAACGCAAGGTTTCCAGTTCGAACCCGGGGGTCAGGGGATCTTAGTATAATCTGATAGACAAAAGGAATTTACTTTAAAGTAAACAGAATAGTACATAAAACTAGAAAAGTCTTATTGTTTATTTATGTTGTTAGGGTCTTATAATCCCATAAGGGATGGATCTTAACGACAAGACACGAAAATAAAGATGAATTCATTCATTCATACATATAGGCTAATTTGAATATTTATTTAACGCTTGAATTTATTTCCTTATAAACAATGTTGTGGTTACGTAACCAACAACAGCCAATTAGCTACTACAAACATTATGCAAGGCTCGGCCAATCACAGCGGAAGTTAGGTAGGTTACTCCAGAAAAATATTAATAAAGTGTGACAATAACTATAACTTAATAGCATACTCTGACTGACATAATGTGATCATTTGGACATGTGTAAATGGATGTTTAAACAGTTTAACTTGATGAATATTATTTGGATATCGCTAATTAATTATTTTGTTCTGGCAGGAATGGTTTCATTGGCTTATTATAGTGCAATGCCAATACAGATGTCAGTATGTTATCTAGATCAGGGGTTCTCAACCCGTGGGTCGCGACTCCTTGGGGGGGGTTGGTTTGTACGGGGGTGGGGAGGGGGGGCGGGGCGGGGGGCGTGAGACATGGCCAAAGCATTTCCGGGGGTCCCCAGCCCAAAAGGTTGAGAACCCCTGATCTAGATAACATCACCTGTACCACTTGTTATCTAGACACCAGTAAGCCGCCCTGAGGGCGAGAAGCGACCTCGCTCTAAAGGGCGAGGTCTGCATTTTCGGGCCTGTTAAGAATTCTAGTTTTCGCCGGCTGCCGGGCGCGGCTGCACTAATAACTTTGGGGCGGTCCTTGTTTAAATGGACAGGTATTCAGTCAAAAGGGAGACATCGAAGAGGAAGGATGGGTGGGGAAGGATCAACATATGGAATTTCAGAACAGGTCAGCTCCATATACAGTATGGAGATCTAAGGGTTTGAGGTCAGATGTAGATTTGCTGACCAATATTGATGACATCAGGGATCTCCATATTGCCTTAACAATGTCACATGATGTCACATGCTCCATCCCTGATGATGTCACGTGCTCCATCCCACCCGGCTATGCAATACCCGTTGTACCCGTGTCAGGGTACCCGTTGTACCCATGTCAGAGTACCCGTTGTACCCGTGTCAGAGTACCCGTTGTACTCGGCCAGCCGACTCGACACCGGGCACTGCACTCCCTGTGGGGGTGTGGAACGCGTGTGGCGAATTTGAAGTCGGTGGGGCGGAACAGTTCTCGAGTTACGTGCCTTACAGTCATCAGTACAGTACTGTACAGACAGACAGACAGACGTACAGACAGACGTACACAGGCATACGTACAGACAGATGTACAGACAGACAGACGTACAGACATACAGACAGACAGATGTATAGACAGACGTACAGACGTACAGACAGACGTACAGACAGACAGACGTACAGACAGACGTACAGACAGACGTACAGACAGACAGACGTACAGAGATAACCCCAGATTAAGGTAAGAAACCAGCTAGTCTGGAAAATAAGACATACAGTAAATGAATGGCCTCACCAATGTCATTAGTAGTAATGCTGCCTTTTCTCCTGAAACCCAGAAAAACAAAGTCTCTCTTCACGGAGATGACCTGGTCTGACTCTTCTTTGCTCCCGATGTCCACTCCCCCCACGACCACCTGCATTTCCATGGCGCTGTCACTGGAGAAACAAGCATGTCAGTAATTAAGAACCACCTGCTGAGAAACAACCGGTCAGTCATTTAAGGTATATTCAGTGATTTCACTTAATTAAAATATATATTATATATATATATTATAATATACATATATATATAATTTTTTTTGAGGGGCGCTAGATATTATTTCTGTTGGACAACCTTTTATGTTATGGCAAATGCAGGTATAAATAAAAGGGGTGGTTTGCCCTCTGGGTAAGAATGCAATTTAGATAGCATGTCATGCAGACAGCTCAACAATGACCTGGCATCATATAGTGCATATTCTGTGTTTCTACCATAGACTGTAAAAAATATGGACAAAGCGTCCCGCGGGTCTAACGTGAACGTAAAATGAAGCCTGTCAGTCCTTGCAATGGAAGTCGCCATCTTTCTAGATCCGTTTTGGCCCAGTTCAGGCCAGCTGGCCCATTGGCTGGCCCAGACAACGAGGCGGGACTTCCCCCTTCTTCTTCGTTGGTTTTTATTTTGACTCGAGTGGGTGGGGGATCCCGTTCATAGACTGTAACGGTAGCCACGCCCCTCAGAACATGCTCGACTTTATGGTCATTTTTCTAATAAATGGGACCATAATTTTCCAAAAAGAATATTATGACATTAGAAATGAGACTTTAAACTAGTGACTGGAAGCAAAAAGTATTCATGACCATGTTTATTAAGGTAATACAGTCTAGGTGAAGTTGGGCCCAAATACATGGACTTCTATGGGGCTATGGGTTTTTTTGAGCCCAATGAGAGCGCCACAACAGGCCATTATATGAACTTTCATTTCCTTAGTGGCTTCACAAAATATCCGTCTGACTGCCCCCCTGGTTTCTACAGAACAATAATGTGCATAACAAACTCCAATCTGGCTTTAGGAAAGGTCAAAGGTCACAGCACAGAAACAGCAACAGATCCAATTCCCTCCCGAGTTGATCAGTCCGTTGATCATTTTCAAGGGAGGGGGACGGCAATGCTAACAGCCTGCTGATCACGCACGCACGCACGCACACGCACACACACGCACACGGACTGACTATTATTGCTATAATGTCCATAGAAAGTCTATCCCTCCCCGCCAAGGATATGCTTTTAAACTTTTGCTTGCCTGCAATGCTACCATTCCATGTTTCATCTTGTGATGCAATCTAAAATTATATCCCTTGCATTGCAAGCAGCCAAAATGCCGTGTGTAGCCGATGAAACACAACAGCGTTGCAGTTTGCATTGATGATAGACCACCCAGACCAGGCAAGATAAACTAAACACAGTTTGCTGTCCATAGCCTATTCATCTTTAAATGACCTGCAGTGGCGTGCACAGACTCTAGGGAGTGCTAGAGCACCACCTGCCCTTGCCCTCTGGACAGCAATGTGCCCTTTTGATTTTTCTTTGTACAGTGTAGCCTGTGGACCATGTAGACCATGGCGACATTGATCAATTCTTATGAAAAAAGCTTCTAATATATTATTTATGCCCCAAAATCTATAAATCTCACACTATTAAGGCAACCTGCCGGTGCACGCACTGCACAAGGTGCCCTTTTTTCACTTGAGCACCTGCCCCTCTAAATGTCTGTGCACACCATCGATGCCCTATTTTCAGCATATCGGCCATTTTGAAGATGCGCGCGCATCCATTTGCACTATATGGGCTCTGCGTTCAAAGGCCTGTATCTCCAAATCAGCGCAATGAATGTCGTTTCTCCACCACTGACCGAGGGAACAACAACCGGTCAAGACACCACACACAGCATTTTGTCATTGTAACAAATTAACTTTAAAATAAGTGTTATACGTGATAAAACCATGGCAATGCACGATTAATTAATGCTGGCGGCAAAACGGTTAGCACAAATAGCCTTTAGAGCATCTTGCAGTGAGCAGTATGTTAGCACATGTTAGCATTTAGAGCAGCTCATGTTACCACATGTTAGCATTTAGAGCAGCTTACATGCATTGAGCAGCACTGAGGACCCAACAGGACGCGATGAGGACGCCTCCACAGGCGTGTACGAACGTATGTGATGTGCCTTTGGCTCTGCGCTGCAGGGACACCTGCCATGGATGGTCTCCAGGACGGGACAGAGTGCCTCCGCTGATCCTGAGTTTATTTCCGGTCTGGTCCGTGCGCCTGCCGCAATGGCCTGGGTCAAATGGAGACAACTAGAGCATGAGAGCCAGGGAGAGAAGTGAGTGTGTGTGTGTGTGTGTGTGTGTGTGTGTGTGTGTGTGTGTGTGTGTGTGTGCGCGCGTGCGTGTGGTCCCTGACCATGCATTTTGTATAGGCTAATGTAGAGAATTCAAGATTTGTTTTTATCGACCATTATCTGGGAAATGACCTGGTCATGTATGATGCATGTCTGACACATCAATGTTGTCAGTTACTACTGAGTAGTCGGATGTCAAGAACTTCCACAGAAAAGGTAGTTAGACTTTCAAGGGAAAGTGTAAAACATTGTGTTACCGCGGCGCAGTGTTTAATCGCCTGATACGATCAATTAAACTTACCGTAATATCAAAAACAGCCATTAAGTCATCAATAATGTTTTTAGAACATGTAGTGAATTAGAAGTAATTGGAACTTGGCAGGGATTCATCGTTTTGTTTGGCAAAGTGCCGTTCACTATTTAATATGCAGGATTTACACACTGCTTTAGCTCGTATTCATTGCCATATTTTAAACTGTATTTTCTGTACGTTTGAAACCGCTATGGTCTGTGTTGTGTGTAGAAACTCTGCCAAACTCAGCTTCTTCTACGCAACGGTAGAGTCTGTTCTCCTATACGGCAGTGAATGCTGGAACTTGAAGCCAACCCTGCAGAAGTCTCTCGATGGGTGCTACACCAGAATGCTGCGTGCAGCACTCAACATCAATAAGAGCACACATGTTACCGACACAAATCTGTATGATGGAATGCTAAGGGTGAGCCAGAAAATAGCAGCCAGGAGAATGAGACTAGCAGGACACTGCCCAAAGACACCAAGAGCTGCCAGCCAGCAAACTAGTGCTGTGGGATCCAACACACGGGCACCGGTCACGAGGACGTCCCACGCTAACATACGTGGATGTACAAAAGAACGACGCAGGAGCGCAAAGCACCAACGAACTGGTCAGATGTATGGAGAACCGGGATGACTGGAAACGACGATGGAGGGCTCGTCTGAGGACGACCTAGAGAGATACCCCACTTCCAAACGAATGGTGTTGGACAGCCTACTTGGAATTTGTGTTCTATTAATTAATTGCTTTTTAAAATATATATGATAAATCAAGCGTAATCCATAGTTCATTGAGGCGCGGAAGGCAGAAGGTTATTATATGTGTGTATATGTGTATGTATATATATATATATATATATATATATATATATATATATATATATATATCACATGAGCAGAGCCACACCGCCATACTAACATGCAGTAGCTTTGCAATAAATGGTTTATGGTCAATCTGAGCTGTGTGTCAATGAACTTTGATGATCATATCTGTAGAAAAGTGTCTCTTACCAAGCAAATATATCAGGCCATTGTGTTGTGTTGGATCATGTCCAGCAGTCAAGGAAAACATTCCAATCGGACTCTAGGCTTGTTTCATTTTCTAAAGTAGCGTTCCTTGTCGAGTGGCAACAAGGATCTGTGCCTGTGATCTGGCAATCCATGACGCCTACTGTTAAATGCGTAGTATTTTAAAGCATCTGCATTTGAAAACCCAACACCCCACTGTTTATTCCGGTTGGGAGAACTCGGAAACTTTAACCCATAGCTCCACCCCCCAGCTATATTGACGCCCCTGATGACAAAACGGCGTGTGTATGTATAAACACTGGTACTGACGACGAACATACACTTACCTTCACATGTCAGAGTTAAAGGTGTCCATTTCCCAGCCACACACCTCACATCGGGGCGTCCTCCGTTCATAGTATATCCCACCATGCACTCGTACAGCACCCTCGCTCTGGGTGCATACCTGGTCTTCATCGGGGTGATCATGATGCTGTTCGAACGGTAGACCTCTGGAGGTCCACAGTGCGTTGGAAGCTTCGGAGCTGTGGAGAGATGTGTATTGTGTATTTTTATTGTGTATTATTTGAACGTCTCATTACTAAATCGCCGCTACCTCGCGGTTACGCCTCTGATGACTTTTAACCCATTCTGGACGGGAACCCCTCTTTGGTGTTTTAAGCATG
>NC_137870.1:47441810-47519310 GCF_963924005.1 Protomyctophum bolini
TCAAGCTTTGATGTGATGTTATATCGCACCATAATGCATCGTTGTCGTACAGTGGGAAAGAGTGTGTGTGTCGAAACGTTAATCTACATACTGTATGCAGAATTCTATTTTTGAGTGATGCAACCACTCCAAGGAAGAGCAATGTCCGTGTTAACCTATGTATGTGACTATGTATGTATTTTACTATGAGGGCAAAAGTGGCACTGTTGTGCCAGAAACAGAGAGAGAGAGAGATAGTGCTGCACTGTTGACTGCTAATGAGAGAGAGAGAGGGGGGGGGGGGGGGGGGAGATGCACCACTCAGTTCACACAGGTGTGATTTTCATATTGCCTATCCCACTGTTGGTCCTACACACCTGCACCTGCCATCCAGCGCATGTGCCAGTTTTATTGTTTCTCTGTGATCTATATCTGTCATTTCATCATCTGTAGGCCTACAGTGTGCTAGCCTCACGTGTGTGCACGTCACCTGGAGGGGTGGGGCGTGTTGCGTGTCGTGGGGGGGCTTAGCATAGGTTCGCTGCCGGTGCGGAACACCGGGGAGATGGGGGCGGGGCCGGCCCTCTCCGATTGGTTGTTCTGAGGAACGCCTGCAGAGAGGGAGGGGCAAAACCAGTAAGTGGAGCCGTAGATAAATGAATAACACGACGGTTCAAGATTAGGACACACGTCCACAGTTTATGCAAATGATTCACACCAAGGGTGTGTCAGTCATTTCCTCTGATCTGCTGTCCGATTACCCATAGAGCAGTGGTCGTTCTCAACCTGTGGGCTGGGGCCCACTGGTGAGCCGTGAGGAAATTGCAACTGGGTCCCCATATGTAATGGCAAATATGGCAATGCCATGTTTTTTAACTTTTTTTGTAAATGAATGCCCTACTTGATCATACTACAGCATCACACACAAGCATCAAAAGTAGCAGATCCACAAGCTCTAAACGCGGTGCGAAGAGACACGTTTTGAGCTTGTAGATCTGCTACTTTTGCTGCTTTTGAATTTGAATTCTGAAAAGTAACAGTTTCTGACGTATGAGTATTTAAAGTCTACCCTATTAGTTCCATCCAAGTGCTGAAAATGCGCAACAAAAAATAAACAAAAAATTACCACATCATCATTATCATAATCTAATAAAATAAAATAAATAAAGCAATAAAATTAAAAGAATAAGCACTAAACTGAAAAATGTGTGTGGAAAATTAAATGTACCCTTATATTTGAGCCATTGTGTCACTCTCCGGGGGTTCAATTAACAATCAGTATATTGCGCATGCGTGCGAACTTCGAGACGAGTTGTATGACCACCTGACAGTGCAGGTGCATTACATTGTATTTTGATTTGAAATAAATGATGAATATAGATGTAGTCTAGGCCTACTGTTGCTTGTGTGTGTGCTTTTTTTTAGACAATAGACCATTAGCACTAATAGCACTTGATTTAACTATGAAAGAAATGAAGACGATGAAGGATATCAAGGGGTTGGAAATGATTGACACACTTTGTTATTAATATGGACGGGTCAAAATGGGTACGCCCTGGATGAAATGTATGTTTCACTGAATGAAATTAAAAATCGGGTCCTACTAATTAACCCTAAAAATCTATTGGCCTACCCTATATCTATAGAGAACTGTATAGTTAATACTTTGTAAAATATTAATATTATATATATATATATATATTAGATAATATAATAATAATAATAAATTATTATTTAAAAATATTCTTTCAAATGTAGGCTACACCTGAAGTAGATTGTAGACCTATACCTAAACAAAACAACTTGTTCAGTATTTAAAAGGTGATTAAACCTGTTTTTCTGTTTATAATCTAAACACTGATACATTTAGCTATACAAATAAGTCTTCAGAACCTAGTTAGACCTACAAACCTAGTTTGTACTAGAGCTGTCAGAACGAATTCCATATTGAATTATTAATTCTATTTTATATTTTAATTTTGTTTTGCATTCTGATAAAATAGAGAAACAATTGCTGTATAGGCCTATAGCCTGAATTTCTGGTGGTTTGGAGTCTGGAGTTTGTTCATTGATTGATTGATTGATTGATAATGATTTATTAACAGTTTGCAGGATATGCACCTCTCATCACACCGCACTGAAACACAACCAGACCGCGTGCAGTTTATTCACATCGGAACTCTCGTCACACCGCACTGAAACACAACCAGACCGCGTGCAGTTTATTCACATCGGAACTCAGTTATGGCTTACATACAGTCAGGAACTCGAGGTGGGAAGATCTTGATTCATGACGGCTTCAGATTTCAAAGAAATAAACATAGAGGAGAGAAACTTTATTGGCGTTGTTGGCGTAAAACATGCAACGTGTTTCTACAGACTAATTACTTCAACGTGGACGCAAGGCATCCCGTTATACATCTCCTGACGCCGCCGCCCCAACACGACCACGGACCAGAGAATGATGTGATCGATGCAACAGAGTTTAGGGACACACTGAATGAGTTGATCACGGCAGACCCAACCAAACCAATTCGTCGTGTCTACGATGAAGCTGTCCGGGCTTCCAGGAGGGCTAGGCCAGGTTTAGCTGTACCTGAGTTTCACAAGGTTTCCACCAACATGAGACGAACGAGATGCAGCGTTTTACCGCTTATTCCCACCGTGGTTGACGACGTGCACATAGCAGGCCGTTGGGCACAGACCTGGGGAAACGAACTTTTTCTATCCCTACATGACAGAGATTGGGAATTTGTTGTATTCGCCACAGACCGAAATTACAGACTCCTCAGCCGGTAATTGTATTAACTCTCAATACCTTTAATTGTGTTATGATACTCTTACTATAATGTAAATTTTACATTGAATTACAATCTTACTGTCTTCACAGATGCACTGAGATTTACATCGATGGAACCTTCAAAAGCTGTCCAGCTCCCTACATTCAGTTTTTGACAATTCATGGAAGGTAATTAATATATTCTTTTACATGTTGCTTTTAAGGAACAGTTAGTGCATTCATTGTCTAAATGTTTTGTCCAAATTAATGTGCTCCATTATGTTACTGTGATGAGTCACAGTAACATAATGGAGCACATGCATTATTTAATTAATTAATTAATGGAGCACATTCATTAATTTTGATGTGGAACACTATATATTGTTATTTTTGAGGGGCACTATAGCCCCTCCCAGAACCATCTAATAGAACAGTTGATATTGAGGGGGCAGAAAACAGCCCGGTCACGTGGTTCATGTACTTGCGTGAGCCCATAGACTCCAATGCATTCCGTAAACTTTGATGTCCCCGCCTTCAATTAGGGACAAACCAATAACAGTCTATGTAGAAGAGCCGACATTGGACTGGTCCCATGAAGTGAACGGATTTCTAACTCTGTTTATACTGGCCCCTCCTATATATACACAGGTTTAATGTTTGTCTTTAGTTCAATGTTTGTTTTGTAAACACCATTGACAATGAAGGGAAAATTTACATCATAATGTGTCATTTACGTCATATTGTCTCTATATTGCTAATGGGGTTTAATGTTTGTGTTTGCACCGTTTGTTTTACATGATCATAATCAACATGAGTTAGACTTTAATATAGTAACGCCACTCACTTCACACAGGTGTGATTTATTTAATTGTATACAGCTATTGCATTGTTAAATCTGGAGTTGTGATATAGGCCATTAATATGCTACAGAATAAACACTAACCAGGGCTAGGCTATACATAGCCTTTCTAAGGCAATACCTTACAGAGAGAGGAAAAACTACATGAATTCATTGTTATTATATATATATATATATATATATATATATATATATATATATATATATATATATATATATATATATATATTATTTTTAAAGGTACATGAACCGAGTCTTACCATTCATCATGTGCCTGACGACGTCAAAGGAGGTGGGAGTATACCGGCAGATTCTGCAACACGTCAAAGGAAAGGTGTTGGAAATGACTGGCAATCAATGGAGACCTACAAGGGTGATCACCGACTTTGAGGCTTCAATGCTGATGGCCTTGGAGACAGAGCTCAGGCGCACCCAACGATCTGCCTGTTACTTCCATTTCTGCCAGTCTCTGTGGAGGCGGGTACAGAGGTTGGGCCTGGCCGCTCAGTACCACCGACAACCGCCCCTACGGAAGTGCATCCGGAAGACCATGGCCATTGGGTATGTATAGTGGATTAACAGAATATATAAATCTATTCTTTTCCTTGTTTTAACAGTGTAGTTAAAATGTAATAACTACTTTTTATTAATCCTATGTATTTCAGGTACCTACCCCCCGATAATGTGGACGACGCCTTCGAGGGGCTGTCCCGCGCGATGTCGACAAGACGCCTCGTGAGAAGATACGCTGCACTAGACCCCTTCATTGACTATGTCCGTAGGAATAACATCCGAGACGGTTGTCTATTCCCCATCCCCTTGTGGAACGTGTTCGAGCGGGACATCAGCAACCGCACAAACAACAACGTCGAATGTAATAACAGATTTTTGTTTTAATTAATACAATTTAAGACATTCACTTCACTAAGATGTCATAACAGTGCATGTTCTATACATACCCAACGGGTTCTAATATCCTTTTTTTGGACATTAGCATTTCATCACAGGTGGAATCGTGTGCTGGAGCGGCGGCACCCAAATTTGTGGGTTTTCGTAACGTACCTTAAAGACGAACAGCGTAAAACGGAAGACTCCGTTAGTGCTGCCCGCCATGGGGAACCCGGTCCAAAACGACGCTTGAAGTGGCGTCGTTTGGAGACGCAGATCAAACGGCTCAAACATGAGCTCAGCCGGGGACAACGCACCCTGCAAGAGTACTGGAACGCAATGCGCCATGTGATACAGAAATTCACATGAGGTGAGGCAATGTAAACAAGAAATATTACATATTCATATTTGTCAGGTGAAACCAACGCTGTCTCAGTTGTGCATAATTTCCTCCTCTATAGTTAGCTGATAACATTTGGTGGTGTGATCAGGCTCTCCGCTCCGCTGCAGTGTTTATATATGCCTGGTTGCAGAGTGTGGTCTGGGCATTGCAGACGCTTATGATGCAGTCAATCATAACTAAGTCGCTACTACACAATTGTCTGGCGACGTTTAGGCGACTCCAATTGATGAATAGGTCGCTTACGTTTCATGAGCTATTGTTAGTCAAAAAGAAGAAGAAAAGAGTACCTTATATAAAGAGTTGAACTGGACTTTGATTCCAATGCTTATTTTATTTTATTTTACAGGTGGCTCATCAGGACCGCCGGCTGCTCAAGGATGACAACCGTCCTTTGTAATTTTGATTTTATTTTTATACTTTATATGTGTTACAATTTACTATAGGTATTTAGCAGAAGCTCTTAATCCAGAGTGATACGACACAATGTGTCTTTGTTTTATTTCATCCAGAGTGATACGACACAATGTGTCTTTGTTTTATTTAATCCAGAGTGATACGACACAATGTGTCTTTGTTTTATTTCATCCAGTGATTAACGACACAATGTGTCTTTGTTTTATTTAATCCAGAGTGATACGACACAATGTGTCTTTGTTTTATTTAATCCAGAGTGATACGACACAATGCGTCTTTGTTTTATTTCATCCAGAGTGATTAACGACACAATGTGTCTTTGTTTTATTTCATCCAGAGTGATATGACACAATGTGTCTTTGTTTTTATTTATTAAAATGCTATTTCGCTTAAACCTGAGTGATTTTAGACAAGACATTGTCTTTGTTTTTTTGTGTTGTGTATTGTAATTTTTTGTTGAAATGTTGCATGGTTCTTGGCCTGTTTGTTATTAAAAATCATTTTGTGTTCATATTGGAATTAGCCTATGTGATTTTCTTTGCAAGTCTTTGTAAGTGTTAAATAGCTGTTTATTTATGATACAAATTTTGATTGTTCAATAATATGTTTCTACAGGTCTCCATGCATTTTTGGGGGGATACCATTTTAATACCGTATTCTCAATATCAACTCTCAATTATTATAATCAATAGTAGCCTAAGGCTATGGTTTTTTGTTTTTAGTGAGAAGCTCCGTGTTGCCAAATAGCCAGACTGTGAGTGAAATAAGCGACCAGGTCTATATGAAAACCAATCCAAAAGAAGCAACCAGTTTCACTACTTGAGCCCTATTACATCAGCTATTTCTATAAAGAATCATGAAAGCAACCCACAATAAGCAACTACACTTAAAAAAAGCCCAAACTATAAAGCAACAGGCAACTATGAATATTAAGCTATACAGGAAAACTAGCCCTACGTCGCTTATAATAAGCAGAACTGGCAACACCGCAAATCAGCGCTGCTGGCTGCTTTATGAAGATTTTCATCGGGGAAAATAATGTTTCGTCACAGACGGGTTTTGTGCTGATTAAAAAATGCTAGACTGACATGTTGCAATCTGACAGTGTGTGTGTTACAAACAGGTTACACACAGAATAAAGATTAAGCCTAAATTGGTTCATTTTTGTTTATTAAGGAGACAGGCCTACTAGATTTTTATTTTTATTCAGAGGGGTATTTTATATGGCCTATCAGTGAAACATATAGCCTACATTTCATCCGAAACGTCCATAATCATCTCGACTATAGTGTGTCAATCATTGCCATTTGCCAACCCCTTGACAATATCCTTCATCATCTGTATTTCTTTCATAGTTAAATAGTCTTTATTTCTTTCATAGTTAAATCAAGTGCTATAAGTGGTCTATTGTCTAAAACACACACATACACAAGCAGCAGTAGGCCTACATCAATTCATCATTATTTATTTCAAATGGAAATACAATGTAGGCTAATGCACTACTCTCGAAGATCACACACACACCGCGGCGCTGGCCACGCTCAATGAAGTTGAAACTGGAACACACGCTCAGCATCGCGGGATGCAAGTTGAGCTTGCGGATCAGCTATTTTCGCTTTATCTAGCTGTTTCCCGTGTCGGACTATTGTCCCGTCTAACCTATGATTTTCGGAATATTGCTAGAACTTCTGTCGGGTAATGACATGTCTAACCATTGGAGTAAAAAGCCGGAAGGGGGGACAATGGTCCGACACATGTCGGACTATTGCCTGTCGGATTATTGGGGTGTCGGAAAAGCGTGCGCACCCCACGTAGATAGGCATCCCAAGAAATATCATAACCAACGGTTCAATGGCTAAACCTAGTGAACCTACATTAAATCGCCATACAACCTACTTCAAAAGCTTGATAAACGCCCATGGCCACAACACCAGATGGAGCTCTATCGATCTCACCCCCCCCCCCCCCAGATTTGGCACAAACATGGGGATGAATTATATGTTATACGTATATGCCACCAAAATGTGGAATGCCCTTCCACCAGCCATCGAAAGTGTGACTCTCTCTACCCTGCTTACAAAGCACCATAAAATAGCACCCGCTCTTTCAACTGGACAAAGACAAGTTGGGTTTGTCCGTGGCGTAACCGTCTTTAAATAAATACTTTAAGAAAAGCCTATGGGCAAAATGCATTGGGATTCATTTCCTGGGCCACTCGTCGTTCTGAAAGGGGGTGGGACTGCGACGCTCTATATATCTAACCCATAGGGCTAGGAATAGCTAATCGACCAATTGTTGGGGACCACGGATTAAACTAGCATTCTTCCTAAATCCGGTGCATTTACACGGCATTGTATGTGTGGTGTTCATAATATATTATGCAATGTCCCTCCCAAATAAAGTATAAATAAATAAAACTCCTAACCATGGCCCCAACCTAAATATTTTACTAATTGATACAATTAGCTCATCCATCGCTATTAAGAAGTGCCAAAAAGTCCATACACGCCAGTCTCTATACATTTATTTATTTATTTATTTATTTATTTTTTTGGTCCAATGTTATACCCGTCTGAAAAAGACGATAAAGGCGTCGTTGGCGCTGCTGGAGTTGCTGAAAAATCAGTCAATTCAGTCATTGGCAGACATTGGTTAGTTAGCTCAAAAGATCTTTCTTAGCCAAGAAAATGACCAGGTCCTTCAAGAGGAGAGGGAGGGCAGAATCCGTTTTACCGGCCCGGCCTGCCGGCCGGTAAACAGGGCCGGCCGGTTTGGATGGGGTTGGTCTCATTTGAATCGTGCCGCCCCCCCGGGGGCATCCTTGGGGGTCTCAAAGTTGGGGGACCCCCCGGGACCCCCAGGGACCCCCAAATGGTAACTCTGTCATTTCTCTACCGTTTTGGATGGGGGTGGTCTCATTTGAATCGTGCCGCCCCCCCGGGGGCATCCTTGGGGTCTCAAAGTTGGGGGACCCCCCGGGACGCATTATCGGGGGGAGGTTCGGGGACCCCCACATGGTAAATATTGACATTGTCATGATAGATATTTATTTATGGGAGGGAGACAGAGAGAACAATTTGCATATTATTCTTACTATAGCTCTCTCACACACACACTTTTCAGTAATGGACATTTAACCAATCTATTTCCCTCTGACAAGGCTCGCCGTTACCCGACAAAACTGTGCAATTAATTACTCAATTACTGTGCAATAAACAGTCAAGCCACAACGAAAATGTATTTTGTTGCTTTTATATAAAACTGGTTTTATATAAAACCAGGCAGTGCCAGTGGCTACGGATCCAAGTAGGAAAAGAGATAAAATAATAATAATAATAATAAATATGATGAAGTATAAATATAAATAATAATAATAATAATAATAATAATAATAATAAATACAATAAAGTATAAATATAAATATAAATATAAATAATAATAATAGTAATAGTAATAGTAATAGTAATAATAATAATAATAATAATAATAATAATATTAAATACAATGAAGTATAAATATTATTATTATTAATAATAATAATAATAAATACGATGAAGCACGCACGCACACACACTGTATACACACACACTGTCTGTCTGTCTGCCTGCCAGCCTGCCTGTCAATCTATCTGTCTGTCTGTTTGTCTGTCTATTTCCCTCTGACAAGGCTCGCCGTTACCCGACAAAACTGTGCAATTAATTACTCAATTACTGTGCAATAAACAGTCAAGCCACAACGAAAATGTATTTTGTTGCTTTTATATAAACCTGGTTTTATATAAAACCAGGCAGTGCCAGTGGCTACGGATCCAAGTAGGAAAAGAGATAAAATAATAATAATAATAAATATGATGAAGTATAAATATAAATAATAATAATAATAATAATAATAATAATAAATACAATAAAGTATAAATATAAATAATAATAGTAATAGTAATAGTAATAATAATAATAATAATATTAAATACAATGAAGTATAAATATTATTATTATTATTAATAATAATAATAATAAATACGATGAAGCACGCACGCACACACACTGTATACGCACACACTGTCTGTCTGACTGTCTGTCTGTTTGTCTGTCTATTTTTTTTAAATATAATATACAATAATGATACAGTCTAAAATGTAGCTATTGTGTCCATACACAATATAGGCTAAAAAAGAACATTTAAAAAAAAGTTTGCCATTAATGCACTTTAGCTGTTATCAATGTTCTCTAGTTCTCTAGTTCCCATTGATGTTAGACAGAAATGAACAATGTTATCTCAACCATGTGTTTATATTCAAGTGTATGGAATATGCATTCAACAGGGTACTGTAGATGTGCGCATGCGCGAAGAGCGAAGACCCGTTTTTTTCTCATGCTTTTTTTTTACATTTTTTTTTCATTTTTTAAAACATTACAATTATGCATGAGATAAAAGAAAGTATTTCATACATTCATTCATTAGCAACTACATTGGCGAATCAATTCATATCAAATTCACATAATAATATTAAGACAATGACAATTTCTTGAACGCAATGTAATTCAAAACATGTCACATTACATTTCATTTCAAACACATTTTACATAATGAAGCATACAGCACAAGTGAAACATCTTGTCATATTTGAAAAAAAGAATGTTTCAAAAAATAATCCACATTTTTTCAAAACATTTCAGCAGTTTTAGGACTCCCTGTCACGAGTTGGCGGCCTCCCTGAAAAATCACAACGTCCGATGCGCCCTGTATAATTAATAATAATAATAACTGTATAATTCATCATAGAAAATGTATGAATAAATATTAACACAATTTTGCCTTAACATTTAGTCTAAATTAACTTTAAGAGGATTTGATTTTTAAAATGCTGTTATACAAATTAAATGCATCATGATTAAATAAATGACAATTTGAATTGAATGTCAATAAATCCATTACAATGAAAATGATGAGTGAGTAAGTGCAACAAGCTAACCCCCACGTCCAAAATAGATAAATGACAGAGTTACAATTTGGGGGTCCCTGAGACCTTGAGACCCCCAAAGACGCCCCCGGGGGGGCGAGACGATTCAAATGAGACCACCCCCGTCCAAAACGGTAGAGAAATGACATAGTTACCATTTGGGGGTCCCTGGGGGCCCCCCAACCTTGAGACCCCCAAAGACTCCCCCGGGGACGCGACACGATTCAAATGAGACCACCCCCATCCAAAACGGTTGAGAAATGACAGAGTTACCATTTGGGGGTCCCTGGGGGTCCCGGGGGGTCCCCCAACTTTGAGACCCCCAAGGATGCCCCCGGGGGGGCGACACGATTCAAATGAGACCACCCCCATCCAAAACGGTAGAGAAATGACAGAGTTACCATTTGGGGGTCCCTGGGGGTCCCCGGGGGGTCCCCGAACCTTGAGACCCCCAAAGACGCCCCCGGGAACGCAACACGATTCAAATGAGACCACCCCCATCCAAAACGGTAGAGAAATGACAGAGTTACCATTTGGGGGTCCCTGGGGGTCCCGGGGGGTCCCCCAACTTTGAGACCCCCAAGGATGCCCCCGGGGGGGCGGCACGATTCAAATGAGACCACCCCCATCCAAAACGGTTGAGAAATGACAGAGTTACAAAAAAAAATTAAATCCGGCCGGCCGACCCTTAAAACGACCGGCCGGCCCTTTTAAGGACCGGCCGGCCCTTTTAGGACCGGCCGGCCCTTTTAGGACCGGCCGGCCCTTTTTAGGACCGGCCGGCCCTGCCCTTGCTGCAAGAGGACCAGACAAATATCCTAAAAAAAAAAGAAATTGTCAGTATATTTAGTCTTAGTTTTAGTCATCAGAGCTTAGCTTTTATTTAGTTTTTGTCAGCGAAAAAAGTCGACGAACTCAGCACTGTACCGTTGTGGAAAAATGTATACATTTGAAACACAAATCTTGTATGGGCTTCCCTGGCACAAAATATTTTCGGATGGGAGGGGGTCCTGTGGCCAAATACATATAATTTTTGGGGTCCTTGACATGAAAAAGGTTGAGAACCACTGACAGAAATATGAGGTTTTTCAGAAAACTGTTAGGATTTAGAAGATATTTGTAGAATCGTTCCCAGGTCAAAATGGGTTAACATGAAAAGAAAGGCTGTTCCACACACACACCTTCTTGGGCCGTAGGACCACGCGGATGATCTTGAAGTGCATGGGCTCATCCCTCCAATAGCAGCTCAGGACGTAGTCCCCGGGGGCGGAGCTTGAGTCCCGGACCAGGAAGTCCCCGTCCCTCTCCAACAGAGACTCTGCACCCTAGAGAGAGAGAGAAGCATTATCATTTAATGGTATAATTACAAATTAATCTTCCATTCTGCATTGGCTGAATGCAAAACGAGGCAACAAGGACACCGCCACCCCCAAGTGGGTCGTTAAAAGATTGTCATTCATCTGCACACAACCTGGTGTAATAAATACCATTGGCCACGGCATTGTCCATATGGCCTCAATGTGTATGCGTGTGTGTGTGTGCGCGCGTGTGTGTGTGTGTGTGTGTGTGTGTGTGTGTGTGTGTGTGTGTGTGTGTGTGAGAGAGAGTGTACTTTGTGAGAGTTCTTGTACTTTGCTCCTCTTGAAAGCCAAATGTGAACAAAGGCAGACAATGAAAACTGGTGCCTGGTTTACACACGTAGCCTATGTTAATACATACTAGTAGTATTGCACATACATCTATACGTCTGTGTGCATAATGTACGTACGTACAGTATGTATGTATGTATGTATGTATGTATGTATGTATGTATCGTTAGGCAGAAACCTCATCTCCATATTCAAACTTTTGTTATTCAACGGTATATAGAGTCGATACTGGACGATTTCAGTATTCTGTTGACAGGAGGAGACACCTCCTGCCAGCTGCATACATCAAAACAAAAGACAATCTAAAACAACAGCAGCAGCATATTGTGTGTACTGTATATGCTGGCTAGTTAGCTATAGTTAATTAACAATTGTTCGGCTGGTGGTGTGTGTCATTTCCCAAAAGCAGGGAATTCACAAAGGGCTGTTGTAACGTTTACTTTGAGGACAGCAGCTGTGTTTACAGCTGAGCCTGAATCCATCTACAGCAGCGGTCCCCAAAGCGGGACCCCCAGGGGTTACTTAAAGAAGGTTTATTGAGGACAACTGAGCATATTGCCTCTGGCGGGTGGAAACCTCATTATGTACAAAGTAATGTAAAACTCTTTTCAGGATTCAAATTCAAAAACAGCAAAAAGAGCTTGCAGATCCGCCACTTTTGATGCTTTCGTGTGACGCTGTGTAGAACGATCAAGTGGGGCGTTAATTTACTAAATTAATTAAAGTTAATTAAAGTTAGAATATGTAGATGAGCGATGACAATGTCCTGTAGTCGTGAGTGCCTGTAGTGCCCTCTCTCTGCACAGAGGTCCATGGTACCTGTGTTGCCTTTAATTAAGGCAAATGTTCTATTTTTCTGTATATTAATTAATGGTACGTGGTTGAATTTCTGTTTACCTTAGAAGGGCTTTGAGTACTTTATTGTGAAGGCGGTTACCAGTGCTTTTGTTTTGAAAACTCTTTGTATTTAATGAGAGTCATTTCCTGTCAGCACCATTTTCATGCAGCAGTGCACAGAGATCACAGGCTGTCCAGAGCTGTGAGCCTAGAATCCCATCTGTTTTGTGTTGATTTCAGTTATGTTAACTTTCTGTATAACTTTGTGACTTTTTGTACATGTTTATTTGTAAGAGGAAAGTTATTTAGAGCATAGTAGCCTAGAGTGCACAGGTGTAGGGCATCCTGCTAATTGCCTTGATGTGTGTGTAGGTCATTTAGCTACTCACCTTTTTTCTTTTTACTGTGAAATGATGTCAATTAAGAACAAACCCTGTTGTTATGTTTGCAGTTTTCACCGTCATGTTGATGAGGAAGAGCAACAGTAAATGGTCCAATCTTACTTCGTCTCTGTCTTCATTGGCTATGGTTTAACTTGGTGTTTAGTGACAGTTCCCTACACTGCATGAGAACACTACAGTACCAGACATGTACAGTATAATATAATGTGGTTAGTGTACCTCTCTGCTCAGAGGTCCATGGTACCAGGCATGTACAGTATAATAATGTGGCATGTACAGTATTTAATACCAGTAAGTAAGACGCCCTGAAGTCGAGAGGTCCCGTGCGCGCATCCGTCTAGGCGACGGCAGACTGCTGGGTGAGCGCTGGCGCTTTGGCAGATCAACATTATGGAATGAATTCTGTACTGGCCATATATGGAGCGTGTCTTGAGTGTTACAGGGTTTGATGAGGTCAGATCATCATATGGAATGTCGTAACAGGTCAGCTCCATATATGGAGATCTAAAGGTTTTTTAGGTCAGATGTAGAGTTGCTGGCCGGCCGGCTCCATATATGCAGATCTAGGTGATGATCCAGTCTTTGTCCAGGGTTTGATGAGGTCAGTGTTGTGATCTTCATAATGGAGCGTCGACCATATGTAACAGGCTGATGGCCATATATGGTGGCGTGACCTGGCGGACGGACAGACAGGTTTTCATAGTAAATGCGACCTGCAGTCGCAATAATACCTCTCTGCTCAGAGGTCCATGGTACCAGGCGTGGCTCCTCAGGTCGTCTGTGCTTAACTTCAGCTCCTCTTCCAGCTCCTTTTTCAGGCTATCCATGTCTTTACGACCACCGAACACCTGGCGCGCGCGCGCGCACACACACACACACACACACACACACGCACACACACACACACACACACACACACACACACACACACGATATTGCCACAGCCGTAGTATCAGGTGTGTATACTGATGGAGTGAGAGATGCAATGAAAGACAAACTCAGTTTGCAGAGGTAAACAGAGACAAGATAGACAGAGGAAGAGCAAGTTGACAGAGAGAAATATAGCTCACAAAAGATAGACAAGAGAGATGTAGCAGGATCGTTGGAGAGAGGCAGATAGAGGTCGAGATGGACAGAGAGATAATTAGGCCTGTTGATTATTACATAATCATCTAATCACAATTATTTGAGAATTTTCATAATCGTTTCCACGTTGAAAAATGTTGATACATTTTCAAATATAAAAAAGCTGAAATAATAATAATAATCTACAAACTTACTTGGTTCGCGTTGTAAGCTTGTAGATCAGCTATTTCCTCTAAAAAAAGAATATTACGATGCCTAAAAGGCCAAAATGAAAGGTATCGTTTTATTGAGATTCTGTTACGGTATAAAAAAAATATATACAATTAAATAATTCATCGCAATTATTTATATGACAATTAATCGTCAACTTAAATCTTGTAATCGCAACTATAGACGGAGAGATTTAGCAAGATAGTTGGCAAGACAGAGATGGACAGACAATAGCCTCTTACCTTCAGCTGGCTGAGGTATGCGGCCACACTCCTCCTTTTGCTGAAAAACAACACAAGGCCGTTGCAAACATTATAATACTGAAACTATCTCGGGGGAATGGCAGATGACGCCATCGTGTTTTCACCCCACAGAACAAGAGCAGGACCTCGGTGGAAACAAGGCCGCTGCCAAGTGCCAAGGTCTGCCTCTGTCATTATAGTGCCGTGTGGCGCTCGCTGACGACACGCAGGGGGAGGGTCCGCGTGATGGGGTGGAAGACCACCGCCCCCGACAGGTGGGAGATGGGCCGACGCCCGCCCACGTAGAAGCGGATCAGAGCGGGAACGTTGTCGAACCGGTCTTCCTCGAACTGGAACAGCTCCCGGGTGTAGCAAGCCCTGTGGTGCACACACACACACACGTATTACTACCCACGTGGCTTTATTTTGCACTTTTAATCATTCATTGCACTTTTAATCAATATTAACCTTAAACCTTAACCCTGTAGAGCGTCGCAGTCCCACCCCCTTTCAGAACGACGAGTGGCCCAGGAAAGGAATCCCAATGCATTTTCCCCATAGGCTTTTCTTAAAGTATTTATTTAAAGACGGTTACGCCGCGGACAAAGCCAACTCGGATCGTGACAAATCATGATAATGAACACAATGTTTTGGGCCGATCAAATAATTTATAAGAAGAAAAACAAAAAAAATAGTGTTGTCTCCTGCCTTTATTTTCTTCTTTCGAATGATTTGATCGGCCCAAAATATTGTGTTCATTGTCATGATTTGTCACGATCCGAGTTGGGTTTGTCCGTGGCGTAACCGTCTTTAAATAAATACTTTAAGAAAAGCCTATGGGCAAAATGCATTGGGATTCATTTCCTGGGCCACTCGTCGTTCTGAAAGGGGGTGGGACTGCGACGCTCTATATATCTAACCCATAGGGCTAGGAATAGCTAATCGACCAATTGTTGGGGACCACGGATTAAACTAGCATTCTTCCTAAATCCGGTGCATTTACACGGCATTGTATGTGTGGTGTTCATAATATATTATGCAATGTCCCTCCCAAATAAAGTATAAATAAATAATCCTCCTAACCATGGCCCCAACCTAAATATTTTACTAATTGATACAATTGGCTCATCCATCGCTATTAAGAAGTGCCAAAAAGTCCATACGCGCCAGTCTCTATACATTTTTTTATTTAATTTAATTAAAAAAAAATTTGGTCCAATGTTATACCCGTCTGAAAAAGACGATAAAGGCGTCGTTGGCGCTGCTGGAGTTGCTGAAAAATCAGTCAATTCAGTCATTGGCAGACATTGGTTAGTTAGCTCAAAAGATCTTTCTTAGCCAAGAAAATGACCAGGTCCTTCAAGAGGACCAGACAAATATCCTAAAAAAAAAAGAAATTGTCAGTATATTTAGTCTTAGTTTTAGTCATCAGAGCTTAGCTTTTATTTAGTTTTTGTCAGCGAAAAAAGTCGACGAACTCAGCACTGTACCGTTGTGGAAAAATGTATACATTTGAAACACAAATCTTGTATGGGCTTCCCTGGCAAATACATATAATTTTTGGGGTCCTTGACATGAAAAAGGTTGAGAACCACTGACATAGAAATATGAGGTTTTTCAGAAAACTGTTAGGATTTAGAAGATATTTGTAGAATCGTTCCCAGGTCAAAATGGGTTAACCTGAAAAGAAAGGCTGTTCCACACACACGCCTTCTTGGGCCGTAGGACCACGCGGATGATCTTGAAGTGCATGGGCTCATCCCTCCAATAGCAGCTCAGGACGTAGTCCCCGGGGGCGGAGCTTGAGTCCCGGACCAGGAAGTCCCCGTCCCTCTCCAACAGAGACTCTGCACCCTAGAGAGAGAGAAGCATTATCATTTAATGGTATAATTACAATCTTCCATTCTGCATTGGCTGAATGCAAAACGAGGCAACAAGGACACCGCCACCCCCAAGTGGGTCGTTAAAAGATTGTCATTCATCTGCACACAACCTGGTGTAATAAATACCATTGGCCACGGCATTGTCCATATGGCCTCAATGTGTATGCGTGTGTGTGTGCGCGCGCGTGTGTGTGTGTGTGTGTGTGTGTGTGTGTGTGTGTGTGTGTGTGAGAGAGAGAGTGTACTTTGTGAGAGTTCTTGTACTTTGCTCCTCTTGAAAGCCAAATGTGAACAAAGGCAGACAATGAAAACTGTTGCCTGGTTTACACACGTAGCCTATGTTAATACATACTAGTAGTATTGCACATACATCTATACGTCTGTGTGCATAATGTACGTACGTACGTACAGTATGTATGTATGTATGTATCGTTAGGCAGAAACCTCATCTCCATATTCAAACTTTTGTTATTCAACGGTATATAGAGTCGATACTGGACGATTTCAGTATTCTGTTGACAGGAGGAGACACCTCCTGCCAGCTGCATACATCAAAACAAAAGACAATCTAAAACAACAGCAGCAGCATATTGTGTGTACTGTATATGCTGGCTAGTTAGCTATAGTTAATTAACAATTGTTCGGCTGGTGGTGTGTGTCATTTCCCAAAAGCAGGGAATTCACAAAGGGCTGTTGTAACGTTTACTTTGAGGACAGCAGCTGTGTTTACAGCTGAGCCTGAATCCATCTACAGCAGCGGTCCCCAAAGCGGGACCCCCAGGGGTTACTTAAAGAAGGTTTATTGAGGACAACTGAGCATATTGCCTCTGGCGGGTGGAAACCTCATTATGTACAAAGTAATGTAAAACTCTTTTCAGGATTTGAATCTCAGGCTCACCCATGTCAGTGTCATCTCTCTGCCTACGCTCAGAAGACTCACTCTACACATGTCCTCCTGTCCTGTTCCCCTGTATAAGACTACTCCCGGTCGCTGGGCTCTCTTTGACCGGGTCTGCTCATGATATGCCTGTCCTCCTTGGGACCTCCTGTCATTCCGTTTGTATTTTAATTAAGCCGTCTCCCGTCCTTTTTTCCCCCCTCTTCCTCCCTCTCCTCTCTCTCCCACACGCCCGGCGGTCAGCAAGTGTCCAAACGCACACGCGCCCGCTCTGCAGGACAGTGCAGAAAAAATCCCCGGTGCCTTGGAAAACCCTTCACTACACGCCTGTAACCGCACGCGGACTGCTGTCCTTCTCTCACACACACCTTCCCCCTAAGTGTCATCGTCAATTTGAAAAAGACTTGATTCTTTGTTTTCCCAGGACCGGCTTATTATCATTATTATTATTATTATTATTATTATTATTATTATTATTATTATTACTATTATTCTTATTATTATTACTATTATTATTATTATCATTGTTGTTCCTGTTAATATTATTATTATTATTGTTGGTATTACCGTTATTACTTCCAGACAAGGGACCTCAGGAACACTGTGCAGGCCGTTGGATTGCTCTCGCTCTGTCGTGCTTTTGCTTTGTCATATGCAGCAGCTTTAGTTTTCACCTTACTAGTAGGGCTACGGTGCCCACGATGCCCCGTCTAAACACTGGTTAAACCGCTCTAAATGGAAAAAAATATATCTCTTTGTGTGTGTCTTCTCATTATCACTACTGTTGCTGTTACCGTTATAATTCGAGTGGCCCACAGACAAGGGGCCTGAGGAACGTTGTTGAGTGGAGCAGATTTGATTTGTCCTGATTTGTTTTATGGTGCTGTGTCGTGTGGTAACCTTAGTTTTCTCTAAAAAAAAGCACCTTACTAGCGAAGCCTAGTTGAGGCCTGGAACTGGACGGATTTGACTTAGCTTTCTCTACGTTCCTGCACGTCTCCACGGGACCGCCTGGCACGGGAGGCCTTGCCCACGGTGCCCTATGGACGCTAGTTAACCGCTCCATATTGGAATATATTTTTTTGTGTGTGCCTTCTGGCTGTTATCAGTATTGTTGTTGTTATTATTACCATTATTATTATCGTTTCAAATGTTGTTCTTGATTGAGGTGGTCGTGATCATCGTCAGTGTCATTATTACCATGTCGTTACCGTCAGTATTGTCATGACTGTTTTCTGATTACAACATAAAAGACAGTGTTGCACTGGCTGGTTCTCCTGTCTCAACTTCCTGACGGAATACTAAACTGTCCCTTTTTCACTTGTAACCAAATTGAGTGTAACGCCCCCTTTCACATATTGGACCTGTCGAAGCTCTGCTGGCCACTCCCACCTTCTCCCATTTCAACTCCTACTCTCAGCAGGACGGTCGCGCGTGTGAGAGAGAGAGAAAAAATACTTATTTGAGAGGCGCAACTCTTTCCTCCTGCCTTTATACAGTTTCCAAAACAGATTCCAGCTGAGCTGCTAATTCTACACTCGAGGTATACTATCAAACAATCCGACCTGATGCTCTAGGATATAACAGGACTTAGACTCCTAATTGTTTTTAGCCTGCTTAAGCTGGCCAAATTGACGCACGTGCCGTTGGGCTATTTCTGCTACTGTTGTGGCGCTGCTCTTGAAACTAACCACGGAGACTTACTGTCAAATGCTATTGTGGTGGGGTTCTGGGATAACTTTGGTGACTGTGACTCTGTGGTGTCCGGATCATATTGATACAAATGCACTTTTCTGAAAGGACTGCTTTAGTCACGGCATCCACCTACCACTGGTTTGCCCCGTTACGCACGGGTGGTAGCTATATGTCTATTTGCCTGTCTCAAAACTGCTGTAACTCTGCGCTGTGTTGCTAATGGGTAGTGTTTGGGCACATTAATAGCCGTGTGGGAACTGTGAATAATTACACTGTCTTGGTAGCCGAGTCACTGTAAAAACTAGGGACGTTAGCATGCAAATAGACCATGTTTATTTCACTAACTCTGCGGCGCGTGGTGTGATGCTCGTCTTAATTGCCATGCTAATTGCCTCGCTCTGCACACGTGTACAAAAAATGCACTATGCTATATCACACTGTTACACGTACGGATGGATTTAGGGTTAGTCCTTCTTAACCACTGTGCGTGGCCTGCTCGCACTCTTACACGGCTCCCTGTCGAATCCTTTTGGAGGCTTGTTTTGGACTCAGTGTCCCTGACTTATCCTATTACTGCTCACTATGGTGGCTTGCGTGCTCCTCTTGGCCTTCGTCTGAGATCTCTGACTAACACCTTAGTACCTATACATGAGTCCCGTCCGTGTCGCCGTGTGGAGCGTTTATTAGAATACTTAAAATGGAGACATATATACTGTATGCACATGCTTGTGTGACATGATACATACATGACAACATTTCGGCTGCTACTGTGCTTTACTGGTGACACTTTGGGTTGTTATCAAGAGTGACCTAATGTTCAAATCCTCTCATTAAGTGCCTCTGATACTGTGCCGCACGGACCCACACGCCTCCCTCATCCGGACGGTGTCACCGACGGGCGGCGCCCTATACGTGAGGTGAGTCGTTCCGGTTGCTGTCGCATCTCCTGTTGAATCCTGCCTGACTCCCCGCGGTCTGTATCTATAGGCCGCTCTGTTATGTACTAATGTACTAGTGTACTAGTGGATCGCACCCACGTATGTCATTATAACACTGATGTCCTCTGTCTATGACACTCTTTCTCTCATCGCACTCTCTATACCAGTTTCCGTCCCTGCGCGCGACGTCGCTTCGCGACGCCGCCTCAGATTGGTTATCGTGTCCTGGGGAACCACATCTCTTTCCCAGCACCTGACTCTAAATCTCTACCTGACCCTAACCTAACTCCCGTTTGGCGCTCTGACCCTAAGGACGTCCCTTACTCTAGCCCTACCTTTAAACCTAACATCGCACGGAGCAATTTGCTTGAACCCGACCCACGGTCGAGCTTGTAGATCTGCTAATTTCGCTCATAAAAAATGCAGGTGTCATGTGGTTAACTATGAGTGTATCGCACCTACGCATGTCATTATAACGCCGATGTCCTTTGTCTATGACACTCTGTCTCTCGTCGCACTCTTTATACCAGTTTCCGTCCCTGCGCGCGACGTCGCTTCGCGACGTCGCCTCAGATTATTTATCGTGTCCTGAGGAACCGCATCTCTTTCCCAGCACCTGACTCTAAATCTCTACCTAACCCTAACCTAACTCCCGTGTGGCGCTCTGACCCTAAGGACGTCCCTTACCCTAGCCCTACCTTTAAACCTAACATCGCACGTAGCAATTTGCCTGAACCCTACCCACGGGTTGAGCTTGTAGATCTGCTAATTTCGCTCATAAACTGCAGGTGTCATGTGGTTAACTATGAGTGTATCGCACCTACGTATGTCATTATAACGCTGATATCCTATGACACTCTGTCTCTCGTCGCACTCTCTGCAGCGGTTTCACGATGCCCCCCCCCCCCCCCCCCCCCCATCCAAAACAAGCCATAATACAAAAAACCCATTGGACTAAAATCACACGTGGGGAAACTTGGTACTTCTCCCCGCGGGACCACCTGTGTGATCGCGTCTGGTTGGGTCCGAAACGTGAAATGATCACAGGTCAACCACTGAAGAATGTGATTTTGAATTGACACGCTTTTGACCTTAATACAGGCTTAGGGTCTCCCGAGCTCCATGATGAAACCCTCCTTAAAATACTAGGTTTCCTCCCGAACGTATATCCCAATCTAAAACATGGAGCCGGGTCATCCCTGTTGCCTTCACTCTGGCTACTAATACTAATATTGGAAACTCAAAATAACAACAAATCGGTTCCTATCCCCACTCAACAAATACCTTCTGGAGTACCTCTTAACTACAGGCAACATAAACACACTTTACTGTCCTCTTTGCTTCTCTATGGTGTGGACTGGAATGTGTGTTTTCTCTACTCTTCCTTGTGACTTCATACCTTCGCTACACAGCAAGACCTGATGACGGGCAACTTTCAGATATGTTTGTAGTACAAATGTACCCATGAGCAGGGTTATCCTATTTGAAGAATTCTATATTACGAGTCTATACCACTAGTTTATTTGTCTCCATCTATAACCATACTACTGCTGGATTCTGGATTCACATGGGGCCTCATCCACCCTTATGACCTGTCAAAACTGGACATCCATCTCTCTCCCATACGCGTGCTTGTAGATCGGCTGTTTTGGCTCTCAGACTTCCCCGTCCACAACCACTGCTGGACTCAGGATTCCTACTACTCTCCCCTGTAAAATTCATTTCAATTAATTCACTCTATTTAACCTACTCTATTCAAAAGAAAAAAGTCCCCCCTCTGCACCATAATGGAGCAGCTCAAAGGATTCTCACAACAAGGACTTTCCACTTCGGCCCCCTTGTGACGACATCTCACCCCCTTGCGCGTGCCGGTAGATCAGTTATTTTCGATCTCAAATGTCTCCATTCATGACCATACTACTACTGGATTCCGGATTCACACGGGGCCTTATCCACCTCCATGACCTGTTACTCCTAGACGTCTCACTCCTCTGCGCGTGCTGGTAGATCAGCTAATTTCCCTCTCAAATGTCTCCATCTATAACCATACTACTACTGGATTCTGGATTCACACGGGGCCTTATCCACCTCCATGACCTGTTATAACTGGACATCTCTCCCCTACGCGTGTTTGTAGATCGGCTGGTTTTGCTCCCGGTTTGAAAACCACTGACATATAAGCCTAGATGGGACATCGCAAAACTCCACCTGCGCGACACCGGGTACTGGCCCGGTGCCGCTTCGCGGCACTCCAGATTAGTCTAGCTCTCGCCTCCAGGACCATAGGCGCGAGCTGGTAGATCGGCCATTTTCGCGCTCTGTTGCCTCCGTCTACAACCTCTTCCACCCTTATACTTTGTCATATACGTTATATATTAATTACTATTGTATTTTATATTATACTATGTTACATTATATTATGTTATATATGTTATCTTCCTCGCCCTCGTCCTGGTGGCCGAGGGGCTGACAGGCTGGCGGGCTCTCTGTGATTAACGCATGTGTATTGCCGTGCCTTTGTTCCGTCCCCTTCGAGGGCCGTGGTAGGTTGGTCTCACCTGCCATTTGCTCTGCTTCCCCCGGTTGTCTGACGGAATGTCTCTCCGAATATCCCCTACCCGCCTAACGATGACATGAATAAAGCAGAGCGCCCCCTCCGTCGGCCTCTCTTCACCTCCTCGATGAGGTCCCCCTCAAACTAGCCTTTTATACAGCTCTCACTCCATGTGGTGGATTCAGAACACATAACCGCACCACCGGCACCTGCCCGCTAGAGGCCGCTCTAGGACCCCTTTTGAATCTCAGGCTCACCCATGTCAGTGTCATCTCTCTGCCTACGCTCAGAAGACTCACTCTACACATGTCCTCCTGTCCTGTTCCCCTGTATAAGACTACTCCCGGTCGCTGGGCTCTCTTTGACCGGGTCTGCTCATGATATGCCTGTCCTCCTTGGGACCTCCTGTCATTCCGTTTGTATTTTAATTAAGCCGTCTCCCGTCCTTTTTTCCCCCCTCTTCCTCCCTCTCCTCTCTCTCCCACACGCCCGGCGGTCAGCAAGTGTCCAAACGCACACGCGCCCGCTCTGCAGGACAGTGCAGAAAAAATCCCCGGTGCCTTGGAAAACCCTTCACTACACGCCTGTAACCGCACGCGGACTGCTGTCCTTCTCTCACACACACCTTCCCCCTAAGTGTCATCGTCAATTTGAAAAAGACTTGATTCTTTGTTTTCCCAGGACCGGCTTATTATCATTATTATTATTATTATTATTATTATTATTATTATTATTATTACTATTATTCTTATTATTATTACTATTATTATTATTATCATTGTTGTTCCTGTTAATATTATTATTATTATTGTTGGTATTACCGTTATTACTTCCAGACAAGGGACCTCAGGAACACTGTGCAGGGCGTTGGATTGCTCTCGCTCTGTCGTGCTTTTGCTTTGTCATATGCAGCAGCTTTAGTTTTCACCTTACTAGTAGGGCTACGGTGCCCACGATGCCCCGTCTAAACACTGGTTAAACCGCTCTAAATGGAAAAAAATATATCTCTTTGTGTGTGTCTTCTCATTATCACTACTGTTGCTGTTACCGTTATAATTCGAGTGGCCCACAGACAAGGGGCCTGAGGAACGTTGTTGAGTGGAGCAGATTTGATTTGTCCTGATTTGTTTTATGGTGCTGTGTCGTGTGGTAACCTTAGTTTTCTCTAAAAAAAAGCACCTTACTAGCGAAGCCTAGTTGAGGCCTGGAACTGGACGGATTTGACTTAGCTTTCTCTACGTTCCTGCACGTCTCCACGGGACCGCCTGGCACGGGAGGCCTTGCCCACGGTGCCCTATGGACGCTAGTTAACCGCTCCATATTGGAATATATTTTTTTGTGTGTGCCTTCTGGCTGTTATCAGTATTGTTGTTGTTATTATTACCATTATTATTATCGTTTCAAATGTTGTTCTTGATTGAGGTGGTCGTGATCATCGTCAGTGTCATTATTACCATGTCGTTACCGTCAGTATTGTCATGACTGTTTTCTGATTACAACATAAAAGACAGTGTTGCACTGGCTGGTTCTCCTGTCTCAACTTCCTGACGGAATACTAAACTGTCCCTTTTTCACTTGTAACCAAATTGAGTGTAACGCCCCCTTTCACATATTGGACCTGTCGAAGCTCTGCTGGCCACTCCCACCTTCTCCCATTTCAACTCCTACTCTCAGCAGGACGGTCGCGCGTGTGAGAGAGAGAGAAAAAAGACTTATTTGAGAGGCGCAACTCTTTCCTCCTGCCTTTATACAGTTTCCAAAACAGATTCCAGCTGAGCTGCTAATTCTACACTCGAGGTATACTATCAAACAATCCGACCTGATGCTCTAGGATATAACAGGACTTAGACTCCTAATTGTTTTTAGCCTGCTTAAGCTGGCCAAATTGACGCACGTGCCGTTGGGCTATTTCTGCTACTGTTGTGGCGCTGCTCTTGAAACGAACCACGGAGACTTACTGTCAAATGCTATTGTGGTGGGGTTCTGGGATAACTTTGGTGACTGTGACTCTGTGGTGTCCGGATCATATTGATACAAATGCACTTTTCTGAAAGGACTGCTTTAGTCACGGCATCCACCTACCACTGGTTTGCCCCGTTACGCACGGGTGGTAGCTATATGTCTATTTGCCTGTCTCAAAACTGCTGTAACTCTGCGCTGTGTTGCTAATGGGTAGTGTTTGGGCACATTAATAGCCGTGTGGGAACTGTGAATAATTACACTGTCTTGGTAGCCGAGTCACTGTAAAAACTAGGGACGTTAGCATGCAAATAGACCATGTTTATTTCACTAACTCTGCGGCGCGTGGTGTGATGCTCGTCTTAATTGCCATGCTAATTGCCTCGCTCTGCACACGTGTACAAAAAATGCACTATGCTATATCACACTGTTACACGTACGGATGGATTTAGGGTTAGTCCTTCTTAACCACTGTGCGTGGCCTGCTCGCACTCTTACACGGCTCCCTGTCGAATCCTTTTGGAGGCTTGTTTTGGACTCAGTGTCCCTGACTTATCCTATTACTGCTCACTATGGTGGCTTGCGTGCTCCTCTTGGCCTTCGTCTGAGATCTCTGACTAACACCTTAGTACCTATACATGAGTCCCGTCCGTGTCGCCGTGTGGAGCGTTTATTAGAATACTTAAAATGGAGACATATATACTGTATGCACATGCTTGTGTGACATGATACATACATGACAACATTTCGGCTGCTACTGTGCTTTACTGGTTACACTTTGGGTTGTTATCAAGAGTGACCTAATGTTCAAATCCTCTCATTAAGTGCCTCTGATACTGTGCCGCACGGACCCACACGCCTCCCTCATCCGGACGGTGTCACCGACGGGCGGCGCCCTATACGTGAGGTGAGTCGTTCCGGTTGCTGTCGCATCTCCTGTTGAATCCTGCCTGACTCCCCGCGGTCTGTATCTATAGGCCGCTCTGTTATGTACTAATGTACTAGTGTACTAGTGGATCGCACCCACGTATGTCATTATAACACTGATGTCCTCTGTCTATGACACTCTTTCTCTCATCGCACTCTCTATACCAGTTTCCGTCCCTGCGCGCGACGTCGCTTCGCGACGCCGCCTCAGATTGGTTATCGTGTCCTGGGGAACCACATCTCTTTCCCAGCACCTGACTCTAAATCTCTACCTGACCCTAACCTAACTCCCGTTTGGCGCTCTGACCCTAAGGACGTCCCTTACTCTAGCCCTACCTTTAAACCTAACATCGCACGGAGCAATTTGCTTGAACCCGACCCACGGTCGAGCTTGTAGATCTGCTAATTTCGCTCATAAAAAATGCAGGTGTCATGTGGTTAACTATGAGTGTATCGCACCTACGCATGTCATTATAACGCCGATGTCCTTTGTCTATGACACTCTGTCTCTCGTCGCACTCTTTATACCAGTTTCCGTCCCTGCGCGCGACGTCGCTTCGCGACGTCGCCTCAGATTATTTATCGTGTCCTGAGGAACCGCATCTCTTTCCCAGCACCTGACTCTAAATCTCTACCTAACCCTAACCTAACTCCCGTGTGGCGCTCTGACCCTAAGGACGTCCCTTACCCTAGCCCTACCTTTAAACCTAACATCGCACGTAGCAATTTGCCTGAACCCTACCCACGGGTTGAGCTTGTAGATCTGCTAATTTCGCTCATAAACTGCAGGTGTCATGTGGTTAACTATGAGTGTATCGCACCTACGTATGTCATTATAACGCTGATATCCTTTGTCTATGACACTCTGTCTCTCGTCGCACTCTCTGCAGCGGTTTCACGATGCCCCCCCCCCCCCCCCCCCCCATCCAAAACAAGCCATAATACAAAAAACCCATTGGACTAAAATCACACGTGGGGAAACTTGGTACTTCTCCCCGCGGGACCACCTGTGTGATCGCGTCTGGTTGGGTCCGAAACGTGAAATGATCACAGGTCAACCACTGAAGAATGTGATTTTGAATTGACACGCTTTTGACCTTAATACAGGCTTAGGGTCTCCCTAGCTCCATGATGAAACCCTCCTTAAAATACTAGGTTTCCTCCCGAACGTATATCCCAATCTAAAACATGGAGCCGGGTCATCCCTGTTGCCTTCACTCTGGCTACTAATACTAATATTGGAAACTCAAAATAACAACAAATCGGTTCCTATCCCCACTCAACAAATACCTTCTGGAGTACCTCTTAACTACAGGCAACATAAACACACTTTACTGTCCTCTTTGCTTCTCTATGGTGTGGACTGGAATGTGTGTTTTCTCTACTCTTCCTTGTGACTTCATACCTTCGCTACACAGCAAGACCTGATGACGGGCAACTTTCAGATATGTTTGTAGTACAAATGTACCCATGAGCAGGGTTATCCTATTTGAAGAATTCTATATTACGAGTCTATACCACTAGTTTATTTGTCTCCATCTATAACCATACTACTGCTGGATTCTGGATTCACATGGGGCCTCATCCACCCTTATGACCTGTCAAAACTGGACATCCATCTCTCTCCCATACGCGTGCTTGTAGATCGGCTGTTTTGGCTCTCAGACTTCCCCGTCCACAACCACTGCTGGACTCAGGATTCCTACTACTCTCCCCTGTAAAATTCATTTCAATTAATTCACTCTATTTAATCTACTCTATTCAAAAGAAAAAAGTCCCCCCTCTGCACCATAATGGAGCAGCTCAAAGGATTCTCACAACAAGGACTTTCCACTTCGGCCCCCTTGTGACGACATCTCACCCCCTTGCGCGTGCCGGTAGATCAGTTATTTTCGATCTCAAATGTCTCCATTCATGACCATACTACTACTGGATTCCGGATTCACACGGGGCCTTATCCACCTCCATGACCTGTTACTCCTAGACGTCTCACTCCTCTGCGCGTGCTGGTAGATCAGCTAATTTCCCTCTCAAATGTCTCCATCTATAACCATACTACTACTGGATTCTGGATTCACACGGGGCCTTATCCACCTCCATGACCTGTTATCACCCCCTTGCGCGTGCCGGTAGATCAGTTATTTTCGATCTCAAATGTCTCCATTCATGACCATACTACTACTGGATTCCGGATTCACACGGGGCCTTATCCACCTCTATGACCTGTTACTCCTAGACGTCTCACTCCTCTGCGCGTGCTGGTAGATCAGCTAATTTCCCTCTCAAATGTCTCCATCTATAACCATACTACTACTGGATTCTGGATTCACACGGGGCCTTATCCACCTCCATGACCTGTTATAACTGGACATCTCTCCCCTACGCGTGTTTGTAGATCGGCTGGTTTTGCTCCCGGTTTGAAAACCACTGACATATAAGCCTAGATGGGACATCGCAAAACTCCACCTGCGCGACACCGGGTACTGGCCCGGTGCCGCTTCGCGGCACTCCAGATTAGTCTAGCTCTCGCCTCCAGGACCATAGGCGCGAGCTGGTAGATCGGCCATTTTCGCGCTCTGTTGCCTCCGTCTACAACCTCTTCCACCCTTATACTTTGTCATATACGTTATATATTAATTACTATTGTATTTTATATTATACTATGTTACATTATATTATGTTATATATGTTATCTTCCTCGCCCTCGTCCTGGTGGCCGAGGGGCTGACAGGCTGGCGGGCTCTCTGTGATTAACGCATGTGTATTGCCGTGCCTTTGTTCCGTCCCCTTCGAGGGCCGTGGTAGGTTGGTCTCACCTGCCATTTGCTCTGCTTCCCCCGGTTGTCTGACGGAATGTCTCTCCGAATATCCCCTAACCCTAACCCTAACCCTAACCCTAACCCTACCCCTAACCCGGTTTTCGTACGGAACATCTCTCTGAAAAAAAACCTAACCCTAACCCTAACCCTAACCCTAACCCTAACCCTAACCCTAACCCTGTCCTCAGAAGTTTCAAGAATCAAAACAATTGGGGAAAATACCAGATCTACAACAAACACATTGTGATGCAACACGTTGTGAATGAATGAATGCATGTCTTTATTGCAGACTCACGGTCCATAGAAATAGCAATTATAGAAATAGCCAAGCTTGTTGTTCATCTATTTTTGCTAGTCACTGTTCGACAAAGCATTTATAGGGCTTGTAGCGGCGGTTTACAGGCCGCCGCGAGGAGCTAAACATGAGAGTAAAGAGACGCTTGTATGACGCGCACGCAATGAATTCAGGTCCATTCCAGCTGTACGTTTTACCGTTTATTCTTGTCACCACACGAAGTTACAACAGTTCCCAGGCTTTAGCTATAACTGAACGTGGTTGTTACTGGTGATAGCTGGTGCGTTTTATACGGTCAACAGAAATGTCTTCTCCCACTGTTCACCTCCTCTCTCTATCAAACTTCCCTCACCCAAGTGACAGGTAACGCCATAAAACTAGAGTGGCAGCGCCTCAGCCCCCGTGACACGCCCACTACCCAGGCAGTGCCCATTAAAGTGACATACCTTACGTCAATCATAATAGCACATTAGAAAGCAACATATTACGGCTCCTACAGGGCTTTAAAGGTAGAGTAAGTGATTTCACTCAAAAAAACCTTAGGTTTCGTTTTTGGCTGTGGGACCTAAGCCTTCGTCCAATCAGGATAGAGAGTCAAAAACGAAACCTAAGGTTTTTTGACCCCCAGGGGTTAACTGGGGACTCCTTATATGGTCAGCACACTCTATAGTAGAGAGGATTATCACAACAAAACAAAAAAATAAGTGATATTTGAATTAAGTGAAATCACTTACTCTATCTTTAAGATGCAATTCGTGAATTTCATGGCCCACCCAAGACTCGAACCCGGGTCCCCCACATGTCTACCACTGAGCTAACAGAGCCTGCCTATTTGCTCAGGGGAGAAATTACATTTTGATGTCCAGTCGGTACCACTTGTCAAGCAGTAGGTGGTCCTACCTGACCATATAATATAATATGCATTTCTCAATCAAAGAACAAGGGAGACCATATACAACCACTGCAGTTGTGTTGGCTATTGTATTAACCCATTTAGGCCTGACTGTCGAAATGTAAAAAATGTCTTCTAAATCATGTCAGTTTTTCTTTTTCTTTTTTGTAAATATCCTATATCAGTGGTAATCAATATTACGGACCCCAAAAATTATATGTAATCAGCAGCCGACCCCCATCTGATATATGTTGTTCCAGGGACCCCCCCCCCCCCCAGAAGCAAAGATTTGAGTTAAAAATGTTTGCTCTGAAAGAAAATATATTCAAAGATTTGCACCACATTTTCATAATTTTTCAAAAATAGCAGACCTACAAGCTCGTAGCGCGGCACTCTGTGCCGCACTATGAGCTTGTAGATCTGCTATTTTTCAATAGCTAAAGTATAACATACATAATGCTTTAAACACCAAATGCATGAAATGGGTTAACATGGTACTTACTATACCAGTGGTTTTCAGCCTTTTTCATAACAAGATCCATTATTTATGCAGCATTTCAGCCATGGATACCTCCCTCCTGGAGGTATCCATCCTGGAGGTATCCTCCCAGCCATGGATACCTCCCTCCTGGAGGTATCCATCCTGGAGGTATCCTCCCAGCCATGGATACCTCCCTCCTGGAGGTATCCATCCTGGAGGTATCCTCCCAGCCATGGATACCTCCCTCCTGGAGGTATCCATCCTGGAGGTATCCTCCCAGCCATGGATACCTCCCTCCTGGAGGTATCCATCCTGGAGGTATCCTCCCAGCCATGGATACCTCCCTCCTGGAGGTATCCATCCTGGAGGTATCCTCCCAGCCATGGATACCTCCCTCCTGGAGGTATCCATCCTGGAGGTATCCTCCCAGCCATGGATACCTCCCTCCTGGAGGTATCCATGGATACCTCCATGGATACTCCATGGATACCTCCCTCCTGGAGGTATCGGATCACCCACTTTGGTCTGAGTTTGAACTGTTGCCCTCAGGTCGTCGGCCGAGGGTGCAACGCCACAAAGACCAATCGTTTCAAATTATCATTTGTCCCAGCTGCTATTCAACTACTGAACAGCAAATAGCACTTTGTACCCAAATAGCACCCTTTTTGCACATACTGACCACTAATGCACTTTTGCTGACTTTGCTATTACTGTATGTCATGAATTCTCTGTCTCTAGTGACCTGTTCTTAGTCTTGTAATGAATGTTGTTGTTGTTGTGTGGTTTTGTGTGTATTTTTACTATGATCTGGCTGCAAACCAATTTCCCGCAAGGGACAATAAAGCTAACCTTGACCTTGACCTTGATGGATAGGAGATTGGAGATGAATCGGGCCCCAAGAATATTTAGTTGTCGTTGAATCAGATTTTGTCCACATATGCTGTATTGATGTGGTACCATAAGAGAGATGACAGGCTAACAGTGATCATCACATATGCTGTATTGATGTGGTACCATAAGAGAGAGAACAGGCTAACAGTGATCATATGCTGTATTATAGTGATCATATGCTGTATTGATGTGGTACCATAAGAGAGATAACAGGCTAACAGTGATCATATGCTGTATTATAGTGATCATATGCTGTATTGATGTGGTACCATAAGAGAGAGAACAGGCTAACAGTGATCATATGCTGTATTATAGTGATCATATGCTGTATTGATGTGGTACCATAAGAGAGATAACAGGCTAACAGTGATCATATGCTGTATTATAGTGATCATATGCTGTATTGATGTGGTACCATAAGAGAGAGAACAGGCTAACAGTGATCATATGCTGTATTATAGTGATCATATGCTGTATTGATGTGGTACCATAAGAGAGATAACAGGCTAACAGTGATCATATGCTGTATTATAGTGATCATATGCTGTATTGATGTGGTACCATAAGAGAGATAACAGGCTAACAGTGATCATATGCTGTATTGTAGTGATCATATGCTGTATTGATGTGGTTCCATAAGAGAGATAACAGGCTAACAGTGATCATATGCTGTATTGATGTGGTACCATAAGAGAGATGACAGGCTAACAGTGATCATATGCTGTATTATAGTGATCATATGCTGTATTGATGTGGTACCATAAGAGAGATAACAGGCTAACAGTGATCATATGCTGTATTGATGTGGTTCCATAAGAGAGATAACAGGCTAACAGTGATCAAAATAACACTTCTTCTACCTTCTCTAATTGTGTAGATTTCTTGTAAATGAATAACTAATGCAGATGTTTAACAATAATTCAACTCTTGAGAACGTAAAATGAAACAGTCAAGAGTTAACTATCTAATAACGGTCCATTTGGTTACCAACTCTCCGTCAGTTAGCTGGGGACCACCTGGAACCCCATCAAGGACCACTGGTGGTCCCCGGACCACTGTACTGTTATACCATACTAGTCTATAGAGCGCCGCAGTCCCTCCCCCTTTCAGAAAAACGAGTGGCCCAGGAAATGAAAACCCCAATGCATTCTCCCATCGGCACTTCTAATATAATTTATTTAAAGACGGTTACGCCGCGGACAAAGCCAACTCGGATCGTGACAAATCATGACAATGAACACAATGTTTTGGGCCGATCAAATAATTTATAAGACGAAAAACAAAACAAATAGTGTTGTCTCCTGACTTTCTTTTCTTCTTTCTAATGATTTGATCGGCCCCAAAACATTGTGTTCATTGTCATGATTTGTCACGATCCGAGTTGGCTTTGTCCGCGGCGTAACCGTCTTTAAATAAATTAAATAAGAAGTGCCGATGGGAGAATGCATGGGGTTTCATTTCCTGGCCACTCGTTTTTCTGAGAGGGACTGTGGCGCCCTATACAGATTGGTTAAAGTAACATTGTATTCACTCAAAGAAAGTTGTGGATTGCACCTTTGAGTGGTTTTTCTCTCGCTCTATCCATAGAGTATTAAAAGGATAGAGACTAAACTAGCGCGAAGCTCCGCCCCCTCCGCTATTCATGTCAGTGGAAGTTGCTCAGTGGCTTTTTGAAGCACCCGGAAGGCTGCCGGAAGTACCGTCTATTTCGCTGATTCAGCATTTCACTTCAGAGTGCACCTGGGCTTTACATTGGGCGCTCGGTTGCACGGGGTTTCCTCGTCAAGAATCCACGGGTCCGCCTGCAGTCCTTCCTCTTACCACTAGGGACCAGCGCTTCAACATTGGAGTGCCTAGCTGGCCCCTTGGGTCTATCTGATTCTGATCTCTCCATGCAGGAAGAAGGAGATTGGAACCATTTGAAAGTAGAAAGCATTAAATCTCATGAGCGTCTCTCCCTCTTTCCCCCGCTCCTCTCCTCAGGTTTGCCAGACTTCGAGGGCTTTGCCTGTACGGGCAGGGACGGACCCGGACGGGTCACGGACAGCAGTCCACTGTACGGACTGGACTGTGAGATGGTGAGGCGTGAAGCTCCACTCTCAGTTATAGCTATAGACGACATCGTATCAGCAATTATGCAGGCTATTTGTCCAGTGACTTTCAATGTTGACATTGCTAAAAAAGACAAACTTTAATAGGTCTCTAAAAAACTGTTGTATTTTGTGTGCTTATAAGTTGATTGTTAATAATTTGTAATCAAAGTTTTTCTCCATTTTGCACGTTTTACTAAATATCGTTCAAAACATTTTGGTGGTCTAGGAATTCGTGATCGGACGTAAAAAATCTGTCCACGCTCTAGTTTTCCTTTCAATCCCCGCTGTGTGATATGTTTTGTGTTTTTCAAACCGTTGATTAAAAAAGTGCGTGTGTTCCAGTGTCTCACGGTGAAGGGGTACGAGCTGACACGCGTCTCCCTGGTGGGAAGCGATGGGAGATGCTTGCTCGACGATCTGGTCAAACCTGAAAACCGTATCCTCAACTACCTCACCAGGTACACACACACACACACACACACACACACACACACACACACATTCACACATAGCCAGAAACACACAGACACCGAAATCGGAATCCCCGACAGAGCAATAATGGTGTGGCAAAGTGAACTTTTTGTTGTTGGCTCAAGCATAGATAATCACACACATAAGGACACACAAACAGAATCATACAGGCACACACACACACACACACACACACACACACACACACACACACACACTCACTTAAGACTGTCCATTGGCACAATGGACAGTCTTAACATCACGTCCCGTGTTTTATGATTCTCAGTACAATAGTACACAATAGTACACTCTCATCCACAGTGATGGATGATCATATTCGTAGCTATGATGATCATAAGCCTAATGTCGACAGATCAGTGCAGTCTGGGTGCTAATGTTCACGTATCTACTACCGATAGTTTCTCTGGCATCACCGCAGCCATGCTGCGACCAATCACCACCACCCTGAGGGAGGTCCAAGCCAAGATCATAACGTTGTTGCCGCCGGACGCCGTTCTGGTCGGCCATTCGCTTGAAAACGACCTGGTGGCTCTCAAGGTGAGTGACTGGAACGAGCTTCTAGCGCTCGGCAATGAACTGAAATTATACAGTATCGCAAAGAAACAATATATTGATAGAGAAGCAGTTAACCCATTCTGACCTGAGATCAGATTCTAAAAATGTCAGTCGTTCTTCGATTTTTCAAAAATAGCAGACCTACAAGCTCGTAGCGCGCCACTCGGTGGCGCGCTATGAGCTTGTAGATCTGCTATTTTTCAATAGCTAAAGCATAACATGATGCTAACACCAAAACGGGTTCCCGGTCAGAATGGGTTAAATAAAATACGCTATTGTTTTATTTTCTTTATATCAATGATTTGTTGATAATGACACTAACATTTCTGACCAATCGGCCCTCACTCCTCTTCTAAGCAAATGCGTGGACCGTATAGTGAGTAATGGAACTTACATCGCAATTTGCAAAATCAAACTAATTTCATAGACTCCATGCAGTTTGTATAGAGTGTGGTCTGGGGAACTCCAGGGAAGCTTGGGGGGGTTCCAAGGGGTCCCCAGCTACATAAGGAGCAGTTTAACCACTATAGCCCTATAGAGAGCAGCAGTCCCGCCCCCTTTCAGAAAAGCGAGTGGCCCAGGAAGTGGAAGCCCCATGCATTCTCCCATCGGCACTTTTAATATAATTAATTTAAAGACGGTTATGCCGCGGACAAAGCCAATTCGGATCGTGACGAATCATGACAATGAACACAATGTTTTGGGCCGATCAAATAATTTATAAGACGAAAAATAAAACAAATAGTGTTGTCTCCTGCCTTTATTTTCTTCTTTCTAATGATTTGATCGTCCCAAAATATTGTGTTCATTGTCATGATTCGTCACGATCCGAATTGGCTTTGTCCGCGGCGTAACCGTCTTTAAATAAATTATATTAGAAGTGCCGATGGGAGAATGCATGGGGCTCCCACTTCCTGGGCCACTCGCTTTTCTGAAAGGGGGCGGGACTGCGGCGCTCTATACTAAAAGCTCACAACGTGATGCGTCGCCATGCGCTCATGAAGTATGCTGATGACATGGCCTCTTGGCTGCCAGGACGTTTTCAGACCCTCTTACACCGAACACATCGACCACCTTGGTTTCCTTGACCTTTAGTGTCAGTAAGACCGAAAGAACTGTGTGTGGTTGTTAGGACAGGAGCAGATGGCACTGGGTCCATCTTCAGGTATCAGGATCAAAGTGCAGTAGCGCACATCCCACCTCTTGTTGACAGGTGCTGGCTGGCCCTCAGGTGAACTTAGTAAAGCCTGCATTCTGTTCTTGAAACGGAGGTGCTTTAAGGCAAGGTAAACACTGCCTCAGATTAGGGCATTAAGCAACTATAGTCGACTAGTAAATCCACTAGTCGACGTTGTTGTTACTAGTTGACTAGTTGATAAGAAAAAATAAATAAAAACCCCGGTTTTGTAGGCCTCAAGATCAGATGGATTATAGTTATAGTCTCCACTGTACACAGTACATATAGGTAGTTAAACCTAGTCAACTAGTCAAAATGACTCTACCTCAGATACAAACAAATGCACCTTCAGGACATGCACTATAACACTCTTTTACAACAATAGGCAATTCAGCTCTATAATGAGTCTGACCCACACCTTCATCCATCATTTGAGCTGCTACCATCAGGCAGGAGGTCTAGGGTCAGTGTTCTGCAAGAGAAGCAACTAGTTCTATGGAAACAAGCCCAAAATAAGCGACCAGTCCAGATGGTGGACAATTACATTAATCTGGGGATCCTTCACCTGAAAATGATTGAGAACCAGTGGTTTAAACATTTAGGAAGCAAGCCCTCCACCTTTACAGAAAACCAAGCCCAACGTTGCTTGGGGTCCCACTGAGAAAAGAAGAACTTATTTGTGCTGTGGATATTTTTTTTAACTAAAACATGATAAAATAAACCCCTCACCTAACTCCCATGATCACTGTTGCTAGGGGAAACATTAGGTGTATTGTATTGCATTTTATGCAATTTATGTATCAGTTGCCAGAGTTCCAAAGTCAAATTATCCATTTCATGTCAAAATGTAATGGATAGTAAAGTTTTCTTTGTTCTTTCATGAACTGTATTGTGAATGTGAGCTTGTAGACATAGAAGGGTCAGATAGACTCTTGTAATGAATGTGAGCTTGTAGACATAGAAGGGTCAGATAGACTCTTGTAATGAATGTGAGCTTGTAGACATAGAAGGGTCAGATAGACTCTTGTAATGAATGTGAGCTTGTAGACATAGAAGGGTCAGATAGACTCTTGTAATGAATGTGAGCTTGTAGACATAGAAGGGTCAGATAGACTCTTGTAATGAATGTGAGCTTGTAGACATAGAAGGGTCAGATAGACTCTTGTAATGAATGTGAGCTTGTAGACATAGAAGTGTCAGATAGACTCTTGTAATGAATGTGAGCTTGTAGACATAGAAGGGTCAGATAGACTCTTGTAATGAATGTGAGCTTGTAGACATAGAAGTGTCAGATAGCCGTCAGATAACCGTCATTGTGTTGCTCCTCTCCTAGTGTAACGAACCATTTAATCACTACTTTGAGCAAGAAGTATTGTTTCCCCTAAAGGCTAAAGAGATTCTCCCCCTGTCCAGACAGCGGCGCTGTTGCCCACAAAACTAGTTGAACAGGGGACTTTCAAAGTTACTTCAGACTGGACTTTGGCTGCCTACTGTATGTTGATATAGTTTCTCTTTATTTGAATCATATAAACGGTTTTCATGGTTATATAGTGTATTATTTTTTATGTCTCTACCAACTTCTTCAGTGTGTTTTGCTTGAAAGAATTCTATTTGAGTTCGTTTTATTATAGTCTGTTTGTATAGCTTTTACTTTGAAACTGTGAGAAACAGGAAGGAAGTAGGTAGAGTTTAGCGCGGTCATTCTTTACAACAGAGTCATGAATGTAAACAACAGCAAGAGAACACTTCAGTGTTCAGAACGAAAGGTTCATTTAGTTTAAGCACCTGGCTGAGGGCAACAAGGTACTGTTATTATTTTGTTGTTTTGTATGCAATCTCTTTTACGTTGCTTCTGTACATTTGTGTTATGTTAATAGTAACTTTGAAGACGTGATTCTGCCACTCTATTTTGGACCGCTTGTGTGATGCCTCAGTAACGTTGATAAATAATTATATAAATACTTTGGTTTAGACACGTAATTCATATTTACAGTTGATAGTTTAAAAGGTACATTTCATGTTTGCCAAAGGAAAATGTGTTATACAAATAATATTAGCCTTAAGGTACATTTCATGTTTGCCAAAGGAAATGTGTTATACAAATAATATTAGCCTTGCTTGTTATTGTTATAATGATACAGTACAGATACAGTAACAAACATTACATTATGGTTCAAAAGGATAAAATGGTTTTGTCATTAAGATAATTCATGATTCAGTAATTCATGTGTTGCACTCAAAGGATTGTCTTTTTGATATAAAAACAGTTTAATGCTTTTATGATTTTCGTATAATTACAGTATTCAGCTTTGCTACCTTGGTTTGTCAATTGTTTTCGTTTTGTAACTTTGTGTACTTTTTGTGTGTTTTTCCACCTATAGTTCTTACGGTGTTTCTGGAATTAAACTTTCTAAATCATCAGTTCGAGAGCTCATCCTTTTATCAGTCGGGGTTGCTTACAGTAAGAACTTGGCCTTTACTGTCTGACAGTAAAAAGCTTAACCTGCCTGTCTGATGACAGCCAACTCTGATGACCACCACATTTCTGAAGACTCAAAATGCAAGCATTAACATCACCGAACCAGTCGATTGAGCCCCTTCACAACGACGGAAATGAAGAGGAGGAGCTTCAACTCACTGGTCGCCATGGGAAAACAGGATCATCAACAAACACAGACCAGACGGTGAAGCCCTCTCACAAGGACTTAACAGTAGAGGAGGAGCCCCTTCACAACGACGGAAATGAAGAGGAGCTTCAACTCACTGGTCGTCAAGGAGAAACAGGATCACCAACAGACCAGATGGTGGAGCCCTCTAACAAGGACTTAACAGAAGAAGAGGAACCTCGCCGCTCTGGTAGGCAACGAAATCCCACAGAGAAGATGTCTGCATTTCTGAAAGAGGAAGCTCAGAAAAAGGAAAAAAGAATTACCCAGTTATTTGAACAATGGAAGTTGCAAATCTGCGAAACAAGAAAACAAATAAAAACAAACGTGCCTAAGAATCAACTTTTAGCACTGGTGGACACACTTAGAAAGGCAAAGGATGATGTTACAAGCCTTTATCTGGAGATTCGAGATCACATAATTCCTTCCAATGAGACAAGATGCCAGGTTGATATCTGTGACGCAGCGACAAAGGACATCTTAGAAATTATAATTAAAAGATTAGCATGCAGTGAGGAAGACTTTGACAGTCAACATGTCAGGCGTTGTCTTAAAAGGCTACTTGAGCCAGACTATGCTCACTCCATCTACGGTTCCACAACCTCTTCTCCAACTCGGAAGTCCAGCAGTAGAGCATCAAGCAAGCAATCATCAAGATCCAGTTCAAAATCTGGCAAGTCAACTACAAGCTCTATTGCAGCAAGGCGAGCAGATGCAGCAGCTGAATTAGCAGGTAAGGAAGCGGAGTATGAGATGGCAGAGAGCATAGCACGACAGAAGTTGGAGCTAATGAGGCTAAACCAACAAAAGGGAATAAGAGTGGCCAGAGCCAGACTACATGCTTACAACCAAGAGATGGCACAAGAGGCTAGCACTCACCTCACCAACTCCAACGCCACGGAACAGCATCTCACAAGTATTATTGCACCATCGCATGTATGCCACTCTCCATCCCCCATCCAACCTGTCACAACATCTTCACATGTGTCTTCATTCCCTTTTCTACACGCAACCACAGCGTCCCATGTGTCCACAGTCCCTTTTCAACACGTCATGACAGCGTCACAACATGCGTCTCCATTCCCCTCCATTCAACAGGCTGCTAACCCTATGGCAACATCACAGCAACCTGTGTACTCGTCCTCTCTCATTCGACAACCTACAAACCTCATGACAGCATCACAGCAACCTGTGTTCTCACTTCTCCCCATTCAACAACCTGCAGATTCATCCTCTCTCACTCAACAGCCCACTAATGTCATGTCAGACTCTCCTTCCTCAAACTCTGATGTATCCTTCCTCGCCCAGGCCTTTCAAGATAGCATTGCCCTGAACAGACTCCCCATACCCGAACCATCTGTGTTCAATGGTGACCCACTTGATTTCATTGAATGGAAGGCCTCCTTTGTGTCTCTCATCGACAGAAGAACCATCTCATCAGCTGATAAACTACACTATTTGAAAAGGTATGTTAGTGGTCCAGCTCGGAAGACTCTGGATGGCATCTTCTTCAGAAGCGACAATGAAGCCTACAAGGACGCATGGAACATACTGAATCAACGTTATGGTCAGCCATTTATTATACAGAGGGCATTTAGAGAAAAGCTTGCACAATGGCCGAAGATTCAACCCAAGGATGCTGAAGGGTTGAGATGCTTTGCTGATTTCTTGAATGCATGTCAGGACGCTATACCTCATGTTGAAGGCCTTGACATACTAAATGATTGTGAGGAAAACCAGAAACTTGTACAGAAGTTACCTGACTGGGCAGCAGCTCGATGGAATCGTATAGTGTCACAGGCCTTGAATGAAACCCAAAGATTCCCACGTTTTTCTCACTTTGCAGGCTTCATGTCAACGGAAGCAGAGATTGCCTGCAATCCTATCACCTCCTTCAGTGCTCTCCGTGCCTCAGAGTCTCCATCGGAGAAACGGAACTCTAAAGACAATAGAACAAACAAGGCCAATGTCCTTCACACCCAAGCAGCTTCAGAGAACCATGAACGAGAGCCCACTAAAGTAAGTGCTAAGCCATGTCTGTATTGTCAAAACAAAAATCACATGATTCACGATTGTACTGAATTTGTCACAAGGCCTTTGGATGAGAGACGAAAATACGTAAGGGACAACAGACTCTGTTATGGTTGCATGAAACCAGGACATAATTCGATAGACTGCCGTCACAGACACTTCTGTAACACCTGCAAGGGCAAGCATCCCACATCTCTGCATGATGACAACTATAAGAAAACCAATCTGGCACCTATTTCAAACCAAGGAAACTCTAACGAGACTACAGCTACTACTATGTCCCTCAATGTCGAGCATGAAAGGCCGTCAGCTAATACATCCATGATCGTGCCAGTGTGGGTATCATCACAGAGCCATCCAGACTCTGAAAGACTTGTTTACGCATTACTTGACACCCAGAGTGACACTGTCTTTATCGACCAGGATGTAAGCAACGATCTTCAAGCTGAATCGTGTCCTGTTAGACTGAAGTTAACTACCATGCTAGGTAAAGATGTTGTCATACAAAGCAACAGAATCTCAGGACTCAGAGTAAGAGGCTACAACTCCAACGTTGTCATCAATCTACCCCCTTCTTACACAAAGGACTGCATACCAGTAAATCGCACTCACATTCCTAACCGTGAGACTGCTAGAAGCTGGAAGCATCTCTCCACAATCGTGGATGAAATTCCACCTCTGCAGGATTGTGAAGTTGGCCTCCTGATAGGTTACAGCTGTCCAAGAGCATTGGCACCCAAACAAGTAATTCTCGGGGGAGAGAATGAACCCTATGCAATCCACACAGACCTAGGGTGGAGCATTGTGGGTTGCTTAGCGCCGAGCCATGACTCACCATGTGTCAATACCATCTGTCACCGGATTAACATCAAGGAGCTCCCCCCTGTAACTCCAGCCGATGTCATCCAAGCACTGGAATCTGATTTCAAAGACTCAAGCGAAGATAGAAAGTCAGTGTCACAAGATGACATTGTCTTCTTGAACAAACTACAAGGAGGCATAAGAAAGAACAGCCATGGTCATTATGAGATGCCTCTTCCCTTCAAAGAGAGACCTCACCTACCTGACAATAAGCATCTTGCTGTTATAAGGCTTAATCATCTTAAAAGGAAGCTGCTGAAGGATGAAACGTATAAAGAACGTTATGTGAAGTTTATGGAAGAGGTGATCGAAAAGGGGGACGCAGAGGAAGTACACGATGAAGGAAAGGAAGGAGAGAAATGGTATATACCTCACCACGGAGTCTATCATACTCAGAAGCCAGATAAACTTCGTGTGGTGTTTGATTGTTCGGCCAGTTATAAGGGAACCAGCTTGAATGATCACCTCCTATCCGGCCCTGACATGCTGAACAATTTGAGTGGAGTTCTCATTCGCTTCAGAAAAAACCCTATTGCCTTGATGTGCGACATCGAAAAAATGTTTCACCAATTTCATGTGTCTAAAGCCGATCGCAACTACCTGCGCTTCCTCTGGTGGAAAAGGGGAGACCTCAACTCACAACCTTCTGAGTTCTGCATGAGAGTGCACCTTTTCGGTGCAGCCTCTTCTCCTGGGTGTGCGAATTATGGCCTGAAGTATCTAGCTAAGGAAAATAGTGACACCTTCCCTTTAGGCTCACAATTTATTATGAGGGACTTCTACGTGGATGACGGGGTCACAAGTGTCGCAACCACTGAAGATGCTGTTCTTCTTGCCAAAGAAGCACGCAAACTATGCGCTATGGGGGGTCTCAGGCTACACAAGTTTATATCGAACGACAAGGATGTTCTAAGAAGTATCCCACTGTCTGAATGCTCTATCAACGTAAAAGATATGGACCTCGCGTTTGATGATCTACCCCTGGAGAGAGCTCTCGGGATTCAATGGGATCTGGAGCTCGACCACTTCAGGTTTAACGTCAACCTTAAGGAGCAGCCTGCAACTCGCCGTGGCATTCTGTCCACAGTAGCCTCCCTTTATGACCCTCTCGGGTTTGTAGCGCCAGTACTGCTCAACGCTAAGATCATTCTTCAGGAGATATGTAGGCGCGGCACAGGATGGGACGAACCTCTCACAGACGAACTTCGGCAAAAATGGGAGCTGTGGAGAAGTGATCTAGCTAATTTGCAGAACGTCACCATACCCCGTACTTACTTACCTGTTGGATTTGGAAGAATTTCAAAGACAGAGTTGCATCATTTCTCCGACGCAAGCATGAAGGGCTATGGTCAGTGCTCATATGTGAGATTTCAAAATGAAAGGGGAAATGTTCACTGTTCTCTTGTTGTAGGAAAATCACGAGTCTCGCCAATCAAGTTGACCTCTATTCCAAGATTGGAATTGACAGCTGCTGTTGTCTCTGCAAAAATGAGCAACATGCTCAAGGAGGAGTTTGGATCGGCTGTAACGGAGGAGTTCTTCTGGACTGATTCCAAAGTGGTTTTAGGTTACATAAAAAATGAAGTCAGAAGATTCCACACTTTTGTGGCAAATCGTGTTCAGAAGATTCAGCTCTGCTCCGACTCTCAGCAATGGAGGTACGTCCCCACAAATGAGAATCCCGCTGACTACGCCTCCAGAGGCTTGACTCCCGGTGAGCTTCTGTCAACTACCTGGTTTACTGGACCCAAGTTCCTATGGGACAAGGAGATTAAGCTGCCTGCAGATGAAAATCCAGACTTGACGATCGGAGATCCAGAAGTCAGAAATGTTTTGACACTCAGCACAAAGGCCACAGAAGAATCTAGTCTTGTCGATCGTTTGTCAAAATTCTCTTCCTGGTCACAGGCCACTAGAGCTGTTGCACGCATTTCGCGACGCATCAAGAACGACAAATCAAACAGTCTCTCCACTGTGACAGAACGAGAAGAAGCAGGACTTTGTATAATCAAAAACCTGCAAGGAAACGTCTACTCAGAAGAGTTGAAACTGTTGAATAAGGGCGGTTCCTTGCCCTCTCACAACCCCTTGTACTCACTTGATACTCAACTTGACAGAGAGGGTGTTCTCAGGGTGAGAGGAAGGCTGTGTTTTTCCTCTCTTCCCAACTTCATCAAGCACCCCGCAATCATTCCCAAAGGTCATCACATTACAAATCTGTTGATTGCTCATTACCACGAAAGGGTCAAACATCAAGGTAAAGGTCTCACCATCAATGAAATCAGGTCCAATGGCTACTGGATTCCAGGAATCAACCGGGCAGTTGCATCCTTCATTCATCAATGCATCATCTGTAGACGGCTTCGGAGGCCACTAGAAGAACAAAGGATGGCTGATCTCCCTCCTGAACGTGTGGAACCCTCACCTCCCTTCACCTTCTGTGGTATGGACTGCTTTGGCCCCTTTTTTACAACGCAAGGAAGAAAGGAGCACAAGAGGTATGGCCTTCTCTTTACTTGCCTAAGCTCCCGATCCGTTCACATTGAAATGCTGGACGACATGTCTACAGATGCACTGATAAATGGTCTCCGGTGTTTCATCGCTATACGTGGTGCTGTACGTCAGATCAAGTGTGACCAAGGAAGCAACTTTGTTGGAGCCAAAAACGAACTTAAAGAAGCTCTCAAGGAAGTTGATAATGACCGGCTGGTTATTTTTCTTGCCGACAAGCAATGTGACTTCAGCATGAACGCACCCTATTCAAGTCATGTTGGAGGAGTGTGGGAGAGGCAGATCAGAACAGTGAGAAGCATTCTCAGGTCCACGCTGGATCTTTCCCCTGCAAGGCTAAATGATGCTTCACTGAGAGCCTTCTTCTACGAAGCTATGGCGATCATCAACAGTCGTCCACTAACTGTTGACAACCTCAGTGACCCTCTTAGTCTCGAGCCTCTCACCCCCAATCATCTCTTGACTATGAAGTCTGTTAATGCTTTGCCTCCTCCAGGTGAATTTGTCAGAGAAGACATCTATGGGAAGAAAAGGTGGCGACATGTACAATACCTAGCAGAACAGTTTTGGGGCCGTTGGCGAAAGGAATATCTTGCTAACATCTCTCTCAGACAACGTTGGCATACACCGAGGAGAAATCTGCAAGTTGGAGATATCGTCATGATGAAAGGAGAAGATGCGCACAGGAACGAGTGGAGACTGGGTAGAGTGTCAGAAGCCTCTACCGATAAAGATGGACTTGTGAGGAGAGTTAAAATCTGTCTTGGAGACAAGAATCTGGGCAAGAAAGGGGAGCGTCTTCACAAGATTTCCGAAGTTGAGCGACCAGTCCAAAAGTTGGTCCTGTTGCTAGAGACTGACTGAATGCCCAGTATCCGCAAAGTGTATGGTTGAATACCTTGTCGCTGTAAATCGTATCTTTTTGTTTTTTGTTTTTCTTACTTATTAAGTAGATGTGCGATTTATAGTTTGCTTAAATGATGCTTTCTGTGAGAAAGCTCTAGTGTTTTGCACAACTTACAGAGTTCTGCAATCCACTCTCGCTTTGGTGGGAGTGTAACGAACCATTTAATCACTACTTTGAGCAAGAAGTATTGTTTCCCCTAAAGGCTAAAGAGATTCTCCCCCTGTCCAGACAGCGGCGCTGTTGCCCACAAAACTAGTTGAACAGGGGACTTTCAAAGTTACTTCAGACTGGACTTTGGCTGCCTACTGTATGTTGATATAGTTTCTCTTTATTTGAATCATATAAACGGTTTTCATGGTTATATAGTGTATTATTTTTTATGTCTCTACCAACTTCTTCAGTGTGTTTTGCTTGAAAGAATTCTATTTGAGTTCGTTTTATTATAGTCTGTTTGTATAGCTTTTACTTTGAAACTGTGAGAAACAGGAAGGAAGTAGGTAGAGTTTAGCGCGGTCATTCTTTACAACAGAGTCATGAATGTAAACAACAGCAAGAGAACACTTCAGTGTTCAGAACGAAAGGTTCATTTAGTTTAAGCACCTGGCTGAGGGCAACAAGGTACTGTTATTATTTTGTTGTTTTGTATGCAATCTCTTTTACGTTGCTTCTGTACATTTGTGTTATGTTAATAGTAACTTTGAAGACGTGATTCTGCCACTCTATTTTGGACCGCTTGTGTGATGCCTCAGTAACGTTGATAAATAATTATATAAATACTTTGGTTTAGACACGTAATTCATATTTACAGTTGATAGTTTAAAAGGTACATTTCATGTTTGCCAAAGGAAAATGTGTTATACAAATAATATTAGCCTTAAGGTACATTTCATGTTTGCCAAAGGAAATGTGTTATACAAATAATATTAGCCTTGCTTGTTATTGTTATAATGATACAGTACAGATACAGTAACAAACATTACATTATGGTTCAAAAGGATAAAATGGTTTTGTCATTAAGATAATTCATGATTCAGTAATTCATGTGTTGCACTCAAAGGATTGTCTTTTTGATATAAAAACAGTTTAATGCTTTTATGATTTTCGTATAATTACAGTATTCAGCTTTGCTACCTTGGTTTGTCAATTGTTTTCGTTTTGTAACTTTGTGTACTTTTTGTGTGTTTTTCCACCTATAGTTCTTACGGTGTTTCTGGAATTAAACTTTCTAAATCATCAGTTCGAGAGCTCATCCTTTTATCAGTCGGGGTTGCTTACACCTAGCTCATCCATCCTCATGTCATCGACACCTCACTGCTCTACAGGAAAGAGTTTGGACAGAAATTTAAACTCAAGGTCCTGGCTGACATCATTCTTCAGTAAGATCCCAGGCTCCATTTCTCTCCCACGCACACACGCATGCACGCACACACGCACGTGAGTTACTGTCGAAGTGTCCTTGAGCAAGACACTGAATCTTGCTTACCTTACCTTACCAATGGCCTAGAGTGATGTAGGCCAGGTCCGGTCTCGCTCCACCCTACATCACCGATCTAATCGCCCCCTATGTCCCAACCCACTCCCTGAGATCCTCATCCAAAGACTTTCTTAACCCTCAAATTTGTCAGCTAAAGTCCAAAGGAGACCAGGCTTTTCAGCACCATAGCACCAAAACACACTGCCCTTACAGATCAAACACGCTGCGGCTGGATCAGTGTCCTCTTTTAAATCCCTTTTAAAAACACACTTTTATAGATTAGCGTTCACTGCCAATCTAACATTTTAGTATATGTATTTTTCCTGCTTTTGTTTTCTATTGAAATGCTGTATAGTTTTCTGTTTGTTGTTGTAAAGCACTTTGTAATGCCAATTTGAAAGGTGCTATATAAATAAAGTTGCATTATTATTTATGACGTGTGTGTCCATTCTCCCATCCCTGTGTGTGTCCATTCTCCCATCCCTGCCTCAGGAGGCAGATTCAGAGTGATGAGAGGATAGGTCACGACCCCACGGAGGACGCTGTGGCAGCCCTTGAGCTGGCGCAATATTTTATTAAAACAGGACCTCAACAGGTAAATATAGCTCTGTCCACACACACACACACACACACACACACACACACACATTTGAATTATTTTATTTGGATCTGCACAAGAGGCGTAATACAATAGACCCTAACACTGATCAGAATTAGGTTATACATTATGGTCCAACCAGATATAGCTGCTGCACATGCTTAACACACAGAGGGAAAAGAAGAGAAAAAATATATATAGCACATTGTTGACATACTATTACTTGCCACTACTAGACAGGATGTTTGTTTTGGGTTTTTTAAGACACCTAGGGATAAATGAAACAACCCCTTCTCCAGACAGACAGACTGCCCATGGTAGCTGAGACAGAGCAGTATTTAGCCAGCTTTTTCCACCCAATTGCAAACCCCTGAGCACAAGTTTATGGACATGGCCCAGACTTCCAAATACAAGGACAATAAGTTGACAGTTATATCCCAAGGCTATAATACGTTCCACCAGAAGCTGATATTTCATAAGTTTGGATGTAAAACAAGTGTCCATATACAAATTAAATGGGCAGCCTATTTCAAATATAGTGACAGTTTTTCTAATTTCATTGATGAACACAATATCTGGTGTATTTGGAATATTTTGTAGTGAATTGACATCCGTGTCATTGCGATCAAACCAGTCTATTTTTACAGTGCTGTGTTTATACATTCTTGTTGTCCTGTCCTGTACTCCTCTGATCTTGTCTGAGACCATGTCCACCAGACGGTCATGTCTGGCAATGTACAGTCCTTTATAGTGGCTGCAACCATTTAAGATGTGTGCGACTGTTTCTTTGTCATGTGGTACTGGATGTAGGATGCAGTGTGGGTCGTGTGCTGATGGGTACCAGGTTGTCAAGTTGAACTTGGTCGGCAACACCTGTAAACAGGCTTTAATAGTGAAAATGAGAATGTCCTCACCTATGGTGTTATTTGACAGTATAGAGTGTGATAATGAGTGGTTTGCAAAGGGAAGAAGAGACAGTTTTCCCTGCAGCCTCAGACTGGTCCAGTGTTGTGCACTTTCTGATCGTTTCATTCCTAGAATGGTGGCTCTTGCGGTCGCGGATTTGATTGACAGTCGCACATGCACGGACACGCAGATCTATTATGATGCTGTTGTTGAGCGCAGCAGTTGCGCCAGACGAATAATTAATTCTGTGGCTAGGGTTTGAAACAGAGTAATTTAGTAAGAGAGTGGCGACACTAGCTTTGACTCCCATTGTAACAATGGAATGCGGAAGTGCTCATTCTATCTCCCTGGGGTAGATCCAGCCATAGGAGCAATGGTTGGAACTATAGCCCATAGGCACCCGCTTTGTCTCAATGGGATAGTTCCAATGGTTGGAACTATAGCCCATAGGCACCCGCTTTGTCTCAATGGGATAGTTCCAATGGTTGGAACTATAGCCCATAGGCACCCGCTTTGCTGCCAGATCATAATCATCATAAAATGTCATCTTCTGTTTTGACTGGTAGGTTTTGGAGCGCCATCTGGAGGAGTTGTGGGGAATTTGTCTGACCGTTGACAATGAGGACAGTGCCTCCACAGTCACACCCACACAACTGCCACACAGTAACAGGTATGGTCTCTCTCCAGCAGTGATTATCAATCTTTTTTTTGGTAATTTCAAGGAAAATCGACTAGATATCATATAAGCAGATTCATCGCCTTGATATCATAAAACCATGCTAGTAGTGCAGGGGTATTCAACTAGATTAGGTCGGGCGCCACAACTGTAGAATGATTGTGTGTGGAGGGCTGCACAGCGTGCGCACGAAGCGCAATTTTATTTTGATTCTACAAATGCATTTTGTGTTCAAACAAAGATTTATGTAGGCTAATACATTTGTGCACAGTATGAGCACAGGGTGATTGCGAACGCAGTGAGCACTTACTATGAGACCTAGCAGATCATGTCTGTGTGTCTGTGTGTGTGTCTGTCCTGCTATCCAAATATGGAGTGTGTTGCATCAGCAATCACTCAGCTCCATATATGGGCACAAAAGGGGCCAGTGATTTGTTTGTTGTGGACCTCTGGCCCCTTTTGTGCCCATATATGGAGCTGAGTGCGTTCGCTTCCCGCGTTCGCGCGTCTTACTCGTTCGTATATGTCTATGCAAGTATATGCTATACCTTTATTGACCTATAATTTGACATAACGAGCGTCAACAAGCACTGGATGAACACACACGCGCGCGCGGTGCCCCGCGGGCCGCCAGTTGAATAGCCCCACTTGCATGCGGTCCCACCAAGGGGCCAGCTAGGCACTCCAATGTTGAAGCGCTGGGCCCTAGTGGTAAGAGGAAGGACTGCAGGCGGACCCGTGGATTCTTGACGAGGAAACCCCGTGCAACCGAGCGCTCAACGTTAAAGCCCAGCTGCACTTCCGCATTTGGACACCAAAATTTGGTGTCCAAATGCGGAAGTGAAATGCTGAAATAGACGGTCATATCCCGCCCCTTGGCTCACGCTGATTGGTTCGGTACGGAGCGGTTCGGCGTTAGCTCAACTCCCTGCGAGATTCCAGATGGATGTGGTGTTGGGGAACATGGTTACCCAATACCGCCCCCAGCTGGCAAAGTCAGGTTAATGTTGTACAGCATGGATTTCAAAAGCAATTCTCCTGTACGCTGCCTTCCTTCCTTCCCGGCATGACATGGAAAGCAGTGGCATTTTGCATTTCTTTCACCATGTAGTAAAAACGCTGCATTCGTGGTCTGGAGAGGACAGTTGTTTTACAGACGGGTAAAAGGGGGCAGTTGTTTTACAGACGGGTAAAAGGGGCAGTTGTTTTACAGACGGGTAAAATGGGCAGTTGTTTTACAGACGAGTAAAAGGGGCAGTTGTTTTACAGACGGGTAAAAGGGGCAGTTGTTTTACAGACGGGTAAAATGGGCAGTTGTTTTACAGACGGGTAAAAGGGCAGTTGTTTTACAGACGGGTAAAAGGGCAGTTGTTTTACAGACGGGTAAAAGGGGCAGTTGTTTTACAGACGGGTAAAAGGGCAAGGGGCTGAAGCCCCCTTTGATGTCTATGTGTTCACGTCCCAGCCCCCGGCCCGGTACCAAGTTGTTCCGCTGCTGCGTGGTTCTACAGACCCGTAAGGGTCCATTTGGTTCTATTTGGTACACTCTCAGAGTTACAGACCCGTATAAGGGTCCATTTGGTTCTATTTGGTACACTCTCAGAGTTACAGACCCGTAAGGGTCCATTTGGTTTTATTTGGTACACTCTCACAGTTACAGCTGTTCCTGTTTCCTAACTCCTCCTCTAGGGGTTTCGCCACAATTATTGGTTTCTGTCACAGATAATAAATCACAGTAAAGATGTCTGCGCGCTCGCGCATGCATGCACGCACACACGCACGCACGCATGCACACGCGCATCCGCACGTGCGCACGGCACACACACGCACAGTATTTTGTATTGTTAGAAAAATGTGTTAACTTTCATGTCAGCATTAAAGGGACACTTCACCCTTTTTGCAAAAAAATATATGTTAATGAGCTTTAGAAGCTTTAGAACACTTTCCTGGGGGTCTTTATGTGTGTAATATGTGGTTTTAGATATTTTAGATTGTAGCAGTGAGCCTGTTGTCTCTGATGACACTGGGCTCACTTCCTTCCTGGACTACATGTTGTCTCAGTAAGACAGCTCTCCCCCCTATCCACAAGGAGGAGCAGTGCACCAAAGAATTATGGGAATTGTAGCGGGCAACACAACTACAATATAGTACGGCACACTAAACTGCCTCCCCCTGGCCAGCCGGGGCGCCTGATGGAGGGGAAAGGAACTGGTTGTAATAACGTGTTCCTTCCACGCGCTACGTCCAACCAGGGAAACTCCCCCCTGTCAGGTGTAAAGGAGCAACTTGGACACTCAGGCATGAAGGAAGCACGAGTTCAAGTCCGTTGCTCTCCCCTTGTCCCCCATATATGGGGACTAGGTTGCTCTCCCCTTGTCCCCCATATATGGGGACTAGGTTGCTCTCCCCTTGTCCCCCATATATGGGGACTAAGTTGGTCTCCCCTTGTCCCTTATGGGGACTAGGTTGGTCTCCCCTTGTCCCCCATATATGGGGACTAGGTTGCTCTCCCCTTGTCCCCCATATATGGGGACTAGGTTGGTCTCCCCTTGTCCCCCATATATGGGGACTAGGTTGCTCTCCCCTTGTCCCCCATATATGGGGACTAGGTTGCTCTCCCCTTGTCCCCCATATATGGGGACTAGGTTGGTCTCCCCTTGTCCCCCATATATGGGGACTAGGTTGCTCTCCCCTTGTCCCCCATATATGGGGACTAGGTTGGTCTCCCCTTGTCCCCCATATATGGGGACTAGGTTGCTCTCCCCTTGTCCCCCATATATGGGGACTAGGTTGCTCTCCCCTTGTCCCCCATATATGGGGACTAGGTTGGTCTCCCCTTGTCCCCCATATATGGGGACTAGGTTGGTCTCCCCTTGTCCCCCATATATGGGGACTAGGTTGCTCTCCCCTTGTCCCCCATATATGGGGACTAGGTTGCTCTCCCCTTGTCCCCCATATATGGGGACTAGGTTGGTGGAGGGTGTGTAGAGCCCAGGATCACATTGGATGATTGACACAGGGGTGAAAATGGGTTACAAAATCGTGGGATAAAAAATATATTTAAAAAAAACAATATAGTACGGCAGTCCATGTGGGAATTAAGTTTGGCCTAAAATATTGTCTATTATAGCCTACATACATTCATGGATCCACTTGCTGACCGGCTGGCTGTCAGTATCGGACCATTTTATTTAGAGGGGTATCTTGTGACACTACCTGCATTACCATCCTATGGGATTCAGAGTCATGGAAACAGTTTGACAGTTTGTCACAGTCATGCTTAGATCTGATCCATATCCTTCTACTGCTTCTACGATTCTGCCCCGCGCAGTACAAGGCTATGGGACTTCCAATGTTAAATCTCAAATCGAAATCAGACCAGCCTCTCCTCTTTGGCGTAAATAAAAATAACGTTTTTGCTACTCACCAAAACAAAGGCGGGTTGTGTCAATAGAAAGACTACTTTCCTTAGTGGACGCACTCTGAGCCCTCCACCACACGTATAAACGGTACTTTTTGGCCAAAAGGCGATATTTTTTCACCGGAGGAAAAATATCCTCTATGAGGCAGTTCTCTGGGCAATATCAGTAGAGGGCGCAGCGGAGTAACTAAAAATGTTTTTTTTTCCGGTGGAAACAAAATCCCTTTTTGGCCAAAAAGTACAGTTTATACGTGTGGTGGGGGGCTCAGAGTGCTTCCACTAAGGAAAGTAGTCTTTCTATTGACACAACCCGCCTTTGTTTTGGTGAGTAGCAAAAACGTTATTTTTATTTACACTAAAGAGTAGAGGCTGGTCTGCATTCATGCGAGCGGCGGACGTTGAGAGTAACATAGCTCTAATGCACGCATTAGAGCTATGGACCAGAGCTAAGTCATGCAATACTTGAAGCAAAAGGAAAGTTTGACATTTTTTGCCAGCCAAGGATGACCATCTGTGACACATCCAGATTGGAATCTGATTTGTTTGTTTAAACAGCAGGTCACAAACAAGTCACTTGTTGGAATCAGATGTTTTCCAATGTGAAACAAATGGATAAATAGGTTCAGAGGTGGTTTTAAAGAGGAGAAGATAAAGAGGTTCAGAGGTGGTTTCACATCTGATTTGTCTCAGTCTGAATGAAAACAGGTACCCATGATCTAAATTAAAAGGATTCCATGTGACTTGTAAGTGACTTGTTTGCGTTTTAGACTAATTTAAACTAATCGGATTCCAATCTGGAAGTGGCACAGACAGACCTGATTAACCCAGGCTAGATTTGGCTGCCAGTCTGAACAACACACATCAGATCGGATCTGGACACTTGGCACAACGGGCAGTGTGGACTTCAGTGATGCTTGCGGAACTCGACTCCGTCTCGTTCCTGACCGCATCACTGTCGTGGCAATAATCACGTTAACCCACACCCTCTCGTGTAATATTGCTTAACTCAATCAGCCCAGACATCCTGCCGAGTGTCACTGCCAGGCTCCACACATTCATTATGGCGCTCCTAATGGATATGCCAACATTTCTGTCTGCCAACATGGCAGACAGAAATTACTATCCTCTCTCTCTCTCTCTCTCTCTCTCTCTCTCTCTCTCCTTATGATCTCTCTGCATCCAGAACCATTTCCCTATATCACTGTAAATCCCTGGAACATGTGACGCGTTTAAACCTAAACACCAACTAATAATAAAATGCCAAGTGTTTATTAATATTCATACAATACAGTAGAACAAGAGTTCACTCAAACACCTCACGAGAACACCTAGTGTTCAAATTCTAAACACCTATATATAATATGACTGACTTTGATTGTAAAAACTTAAACACGTTTATGTGTTTAAAAAAGTGTTACAGGCGATTAAACATGTTCTCCTGTTTATAATCTAAACACTGTGACACGTTTAAAAAGTGTTACAAATATGTGTTTAAAACAGTTTATAACCTAAACGCTTGGGTTTACCTTAATCTTTTTCATGCAACCACCACCACACATACACAGTAATATTACTCACACTCAGTTTTGTAAAGTTATACGGTAAAACAAAAAGTTAAGTACGTTTTATTATGGGGTTTGTCTAATTAGCTTTCAATCGTTTTACTTTTACTTCACTGTATACATCTCAGAGGCAAATATTGTAGGCTATACATTTACTCCACACACAACTTTAGTTACAATTTACAATTTACAATTTACAATTTAGGCATTTAGCAGACGCTCTTAATCCAGAGCGACTTACATTAAGCAAGAACAAAAAAAGCATAGTTACTATTTACTTTTTAGATTTTGATTAATTAAAAAAAATATATGCTCTATTTACATTTCAGCCATTTGAAAATAACTGATTTGATATTTTCAAAAGTTTTTCATGTATAATATATTACACCTACATACTACACTACGTAATGAGTACTTATTTATACTTTTGGTGCTTACTTTTGTACTAATTCTGGACTATTTCTACATTGCCAGCATTAATACTTTTGAGTATACTTTGTTCCCACCGATACTACATTTACAAAGATAACGTCTTATTATCTTTGGTTGTTGCTTCAGTTTGTTTTGTTTGTAAAGTGATAAAGAGTGAATAAGCCTTATCCCTTAATCCTTATCATACAGAGTTCCACATTTCATAATCACAGCAGAGACAGTACAGTAGACTAGAACACACTGTATGCACATTACACAACCTGCTATATGAATACAGTGTCCCTCATTCAGAGACAGTACAGTAGACTAGAACACACTGTATGCACATTACACAACCTGCTATATGAATACAGTGTCCCTCATTCAGAGACAGTACAGTAGACTAGAGCACGCTGTATGCACATTACACAACCTGCTATATGAATACAGTGTCCCTCATTCAGAGACAGTACAGTAGACTAGAACACACTGTATGCACATTACACAACCTGCTATATGAATACAGTGTCCCTCATTCAGAGACAGTACAGTAGACTAGAGCACGCTGTATGCACATTACACAACCTGCTATATGAATACAGTGTCCCTCATTCAGAGACAGTACAGTAGACTAGAACACACTGTATGCACATTACACAACCTGCTATATGAATACAGTGTCCCTCATTCAGAGACAGTACAGTAGACTAGAACACACTGTATGCACATTACACAACCTGCTATATGAATACAGTGTCCCTCATTCAGAGACAGTACAGTAGACTAGAGCACGCTGTATGCACATTACACAACCTGCTATGCATACAGAGCTCCTCATTTCATAAACACAGCAGGGACAGTACACTGTAAATGGGTACATGTGACACGTTTAAACCTAAACACCATGTGTGTAATAATAAAATGCCAAGTGTTTATTAATATTCATACAATACAGTAGAACACGAGTTCACTCAAACACCTAGTGTTCAAATTCTAAACACCTATAATATGACTGACTTTGATTGTAAAAACTAAACGCGTTTATGTGTTTAAAAAGTGTTACAGGCGATTAAACATGTTCTTCTGTTTAAAATCTAAACACTGTGACACGTTTAAAAAGTGTTACAAATATGTGTTTAAAACAGTTTATAACTAAACGCTTGGGTTTAGTGTGTACAGTAGCCTGCTATGTATACAGAGTTCCTCATTCCATAAGCACAGCAGAGAGAGTACAGTTTTGATTGATTGATTGATTTTATTTTTCGTTAGGCAACATAAATGCAAACAGCACAATGTACAGTAAAAAAAAAAGGATTTCACCGAAGAAAGACCTTGTGGCCTTGTTTCCATTCGGGTCCTAGTATCCACTCACACATGACATGAATGATAAGTTAACACGGTAACAGTAATAGTGATATAACAATAATAATTTAAGGCAACATTATACATTTCCTCTAAACATGAAATATACAGTATTCACAGGTTGGGGCCGAAGGTTAATCGGAAAGGGGATTATTATTCGCACAAAAGCGGCTGATGCGATCACCTCCTCTCCCTTTGACATGTACAGTATACAGTGGTGTAAAGTAACTAAGTACTTTTACTTAAGTATACTGTACTTAAGTACAATTTTGAAGTATTTGTTAGATTAGACTTGTAGATCGGCTATTTTCAGCAAGTTTAAAAAAAACAGCCATTACGGTGGCATCAAAGCCCGCCAGAACACATTTTAATCGACTAAATCAAGTTTAGATTAAGTCGACTAAAATCTTATGATATTTATAGTCGACTGAAACTAGACTAACGCCAACACATATAGTGTAGCCTACTGCATGTATACAGAACCTACTGTGCCTTATCGCAATTATCGTTCATAGCGCGCCACGAGCTTGTAGGTCTGCTATTTTTGAAAAATCGAAGAACGACTGACATTTTTACAATCTGATCTCAGGTCAGAATGGGTTGTAATCAGACCAGTGTGTGTCCAGTGGAAACCTCGTATGAATCTGATCTCAGGTCAGGTTAATCGGACCAGTGTGTGTCCAGTGGAAACCTCGTATGTGAATCTGATCTCGGGTCAGAATGGGTTAAGTTGTGAGCAGTCCCAGCTTGTCTGTCTGTCCATCATTTCATAAGAACATGATTTCGTTCATTTTGATTTGATTAGAAATGCAGCAAATGTTGAAATCTGATTTCTCTATAATTCAGTCTTTGTTTCCTTTCTATGAAATTACTTAAATCTCAAAGTGTGGTTCATAATAAGCTTCGACTTCAGCCTTTTCCTTTTTGGTCAATCGTTTTTTTCTGTATTTCATGTTTGTGTTTATAGGGACAAGATGACGTGAAGTTATCATGTCATGTTTACTTTAACTAAACGATTTAGAAGATCACAATGCCAAACGTGCATATCTGCTATTTTCAAAACCTTGAAATGGAATATTCAACATAATGAGTACTTTTCCTTTTTTTGGTAATCGAGGTAGATTTTGATGCCTTTTTTTATACATTTTTATCCCACGATTTTGTACCCCAGTTTTCTTTTCACCCAGTGCCAATTATCTAATGTAATCCTGGGCGCTACACTTCCTCTGCCAACCTGGGAAGGGGGGGGGGGGGGGGGGGGGGGGCAGCAGCGGACTGACCTCATGCCTCCTTCTATGCATGAGGAGTCCAAGCTGCTTCTTTTCACCTGACAGAGGGACATTTGTATACACTTTTGTACACTTTGAGTACATTTGGAATTCTGGACTTTTTACTTGTAAAACAGAATATTTCTATTAGTAGTATCCATCCATCCATCTTCAACCGCTTATCCATGGTCGGGTCTCGGGGGCAACGGCTCCACCAGAGAGCTCCAGACATTCCCTCTCCAGAGCAACATTATAGTAACTTCCTCCTGGGGGGATCCCCAGACGTTCTTCCAACAAGGCCTGCAGTGAGTCGATGTAATCCCTCCATCTGCGCCTTTGGTCTGCCCCAGGAGGATATACTTTATTTTCGACCACGATGCTTTCTGCCACAAGAGTCGAGTCTCAACTTCACATGAAGCTCCTTATTTATTCTGTCCACTTAGCAAAAATATCTGACCGTGCGGCTTGACCTTTGGCTGACAGAGCTGCTGACCTTTGAACCCACCCCACATCACATCCTGCCTTCATGTCCATGCAGTGATGTACAGTGTGATGTACAGTACAGCAGTGAATAGCAATGACAATCTATACAGTATACCAGCTATAGCTATGGGATGCTTTTTAACCCATTCTGAACGGGAACCCATTTTGGTGTTAGCATGCATGTTATGCTTTAGATATTGAAAAATAGCAGACCTACAAGCTCGTAGCGCGCCACTCGGTGGCGCGCTACGAGCTTGTAGGTCTGCTATTTTTGAAAAATCGAAGAACGACTGACATTTTTAGAATCTGATCTCAGGTCAGAATGGGTTATAATCAGACCAGTGTGTGTCCAGTGGAAACCTCGTATGAATCTGATCTCAGGTCAGAATGGGTTAAACAAGTGTTTTTTTATCAAATCTTTTCATGTCAAGGACCCCCAAATTGACACTGATGAGCCCGCGGACCCCCATTTGAAAGATATATGCCAGGGACCCCCCCTTCCATAAGAGAAGATTTTTACGGCTCTAGCAGTGATTCTCAACCAGTTTAATTTCAAGGACCCCCAGTTTGACATGCATTAGTCTCTACGGACCCCCCATCTAATGGAATTTCTATCTCAATTTCTATTTTAAAACCAATGTTAATTTAAAGGTATGTTCAGTGATTTCACTCAAAAAACCTTAGGTTTCGTTTTTGCCTTGGGACCCAAGCTTTCATCCAATCAGGATAGAGAACCAAAAACGAAACCTAAGGTTTTTTTTGACCCCCAGGGGTTAACTGGGGACAGGGAGGAACTCCTTATATGGTCAGCACACTCTATAGTAGAGAGGATTATCACAACAAAACAAAAAAAAATAAGTTATATTTGAATTAAGTGAAATCACTGAATATACCTCTATATAATATAATAATATATATATAATATATATATATATATAGAATATAACTCTGAGAGTGTACAAATGGAACAAATGGTTCCATTTGTACACTTTGACCGCTGGACCGCTGGACCGCCGTCCGCCATCCGAAAAGACTTTGTGCAAAACGCAGCAAAAGGTCGTCGGGATCGGGACTCAAACCTGCGACACGCTGTCAGCCTATATAAAGTGCCTGGACCACACTCCGCTAGTCCATGCTATACATTGTCCATTTTGTAAGTGTTCATGGTCAAATCACAGCTGACTACGGGGTTTATTTGGAGTATACGTCCCCACCTATACAGCTCTCCTCCTCACATTAGTGTAGTGAACAGAAATGGCTCTGTTGCTAATTTAAAATCATTGGCGTATATCCGCTAGCTGTCTCCTGGCCGTTAACTGTGACGTCCTTCAGGTGACAGAGTGCTTACCATGTGGATGTAAATCATACGGTGGACCACCCAACGCGGCGCACACTATTAGTAGAGCCGTGGTTTTCAACCCTGTTTCACGTCAAAAGGCCCATTATTTGTTTGGCGTTTTAGCCACGGAACCACCGTTGACATTGGGGGGCTATGTGTATTTTGCGTGTCTTATAAGTACCAGGTCTTATTACTTAACTTAAGACCTGGAGGCGTGGTCAAAAACCGAATATAGCAGATCTTACCGATTCCGAAATCCGTCGCAAACGTCAACGCCGTCGCCGTCGTCCCACAGTCCCAACACCAGAGGGCGCTCCATCAATCACGTTCAACCCAAGATTTGGGGCTCAAACAGGGTTCAATTAATTTGGCTCCCTTCCCATGCCAACGTACGCCCTGCCAACAGCGGTAAAGGAGTGTGAATTCCTCTGAATACTCTCCGCACTAAAGTCATTAGTGACGCGATATATTCGTGCGAATAATTCGCATTTAAAAAAAAACAATTGAAGTCCATGCAAGCTTCCACATCAGTGGCGAATGTGCGAAAATGCGACCGTTTTTGCTCTTTATTTGTCCGCTCTGGTGTCGTATTTTCCAGAGATTCGCAGGCGAACTGCAACATGCAATATTTCGCATTTTCAGATCGCTTATTCGCATCGCGTCGCTAATTCGCCAGTGTGTGATGACTTTTAAAGAGCACTTGCGGGCGGCAGCAATTTAAACTGGCCCCTGTAAAAAGCCAAACTGATTATAGGATTTATTTTTTATTTTTTTGCATATAGTACTGTATATTTGTATGTCATTCAATGTTCTATATATGAATTGAATGTGAAGGACCCCAATGGAAACGAGTCATATAGTTTTAGCTTTCTTGGGTTTTTTTTAATCCTCTAGCAGACCTTGTATTGAACTGTATAGTGCTTCTTTTTACCAACTGTTAACCCATTCTGAACGGGAACCCATTTTGGGTGTTAGCGTCATGTCGTGCTTTAGCTATTGAAAAACAGCAGATCTACAAGCTCGTAGCGCGCCACCGAGTGGCGCGCCACGAGCTTGTAGGTCTGCTGTTTTTTTCAAAAATCGAAGAACGACTGACATTTTTATAGAATCTGATCTCGGGTCAGAATGGGTTCATCAGACCAGTGTCATGTGTCCAGTGGAAACCTCGTATGAATCTGATCTCAGGTCAGAATGCGTTAAAGTGTCAATCAATCAATCAATCAATCAATGAATCGATGCAGTGCTGTGAGGACATGGCAGCTATTGGACTGACATGGCAGGCAGACGGGCTGCTCCCAATTAGCCCGTGATTGATCGCTATAGCTAGGTGCATCTACCTCGATGCACCCCCCCCCCCCCCCCCCCCCCGAAGCCCCCCAGTGGATATCAGTGGCGTGCACAGACATTTAGAGGGGCAGGTGGTGCTCAAGTGAAAAAAAGGGCACCTTGTGCAGCGCATTTTCGGGCGGGAACCCATTTTGGTGCTTTAGCTATTGAAAAATAGCAGATCTACAAGCTCGTAGCGCGCCACCGAGTGGCGCGCTACGAGCTTGTAGGGGAGGGGGGGGGGGCGTTTCCAAGAACCCGAATCCGAGGATAAAACCCTTTCAGCGTGGGAGAGAGGACGCGATGGCAGCGTGATGACAAAGCACAGTGACCTTGGCTCGCAGGGAGTCACTCACTACTACCTCCTGGCAACAGATCAGCTTCCTGTATCGATTCTCATTTCCGTGCCCACGTTTATTTGGGTTTCTGCCCTGTGGTCTTTATCCCATTCTGAACGGGAACCCATTTCGGTGTCGGCATCACGTTATGCTTTTTGCTATTGAAAAATAGCAGATCTACAAGCTCATAGCGCGCCACCGAGTGGCGCGCTACGAGCTTGTATAGGTCTTCTATTTTTTGAAAAATCGAAGAGCGACTGACATTTTTTAGAATCTGATCTCAGGTCAGAATGGGTTTTAATCAGACCCAGTGTGTGTCCAGTGGAAACCTGGTATGAATCTGATCTCAGGTCAGAATGGGTTATAGTTAGACGTGCATGGTCTCTTTTTCCAAGGTCAGCCGAGGGGAAGAGGAAATTAAATCAGTGTTTTGTCTCCGTCAGTTTCATAATATGAAAAATGGTCTCGATGTCGGACAGAAAACACTCTGACGTTCCTCGCTCATTCTTATCCCTGGATGGATGCACTTCTCCTGGTTCTGGAAGCTCTGGAATGTCCAGCCTGAGGTGGGAAAACACAACAGGCTGGCATGCAGAATCAATATGATGATTCATTCAAGTCTTTATCCCATTTTTAGGCCCTGACATGGAAATTTAAATCATGTGACAGTTAACTGTAGAAATAACCTGTTTCTATGTCGGTGGTGCTCAATATTTCATGCAGAACCCCAAAGATTATCATCTGTATTTGGCCGCCGACCGCCATCTGAAATTATGTTGTTCCAGGGAACCCCATGAAGCAAAGATTTGAGTTAAAAAGTATGCTCTGAAAGGATATATATTCAAAGACTTGCGACACATTTTCATGATTTTTCCAAAGTAGCAGTCCTACAGGCTCATAGCCTGGACGTAACGTATAGGACTACAAAATGACCCGGACGTCATTTAGGACTACGAAATGACCCGGACGTCATGTAGGACTACGAAATGACCCGGACGTAACGTAGGACTACAAAATGACCCGGACGTCATTTAGGACTACAAAATGACCCGGACGTATAACGTAGGACTACAAAATGACGTCTGACTTAAATACAGAATAGGCATGTTGTATCGCTTCACGTTTGAAAGGCCCTTCATACAGAATGTGTGGCCGTATAAAAAAAGCAGATCTACAAGCTCACATGAACTTGTACAGTATATGGGGCTGAAGTGGTTACTGTATATTTTGTATATTTTGTAACTTCGGGTTACTTCAGTAACCTCAGTTGTATAAGTGACTCGAAGAAGAGAGTCATATGGGTCCGAGACACTTGGTGGCGCTGGAGCACAGAACAAAACATAAACTCACGAGCTAATTTATTGGTTCGTGGAGCTGTCACTCAAGGCGGCGCCTCCGGTCCTGACCCGCAGGTATAAAACCGGTGGGCGTGAACGCCGAGTCATTCCTATCAACCATTTTTCTGCCGCCTGCCAAAGCAGACGGGCAGTTCAATGACTCTCTTCTTCGAGTCACTTATACAACTGAGGTTACTGAAGTAACCCGAAGTTGTCTAAAGTGCCTCTCTCGAAGAGAGTCATATGGGTCATCATAAAACTCCCGTATGATCACCCCGGCTGACAGGACCGCTCCACGGTCCCCCTTTTTCCAGAGAGACGTCACGTGAATGTGCGTCCCTCCCGCAAGGGAGACTGAGAAGGTTTTTAAAGGCCAGGGGCCAGAAGGGACCTCTTGACCAAAACAAAAAACAGTCAGACTTCCTGACTCAAATGGGCGGCAACCCCCAGGACTGCATATCCCAGGGTTGCAGGGGCCACATCCAGGTTATAAACGTGGCGAAGGTCGACGGAGACGACCAACTCGCCGCAGCGCAGACATCCTGAATCGGGACTCCCCTGGCCAAGGCCCAGGATGCAGACAAACCTCTTGTAGAGTGTGCACGTAGACCCTCTGGGGGTTCAGAACCACACGAGGTATAGGCTAACCTTATAGCCTCCATAATCCACTGCGAGAGTCTTACTTTCGAAATGGGTTTACCCTTCCACTGGGAATCCCAGGCTACAAAGAGTTGCTCACCCAGCCTGAAGGGGGCAGTCCTTGACCTGTAGACTTTCAGGGCCCTCATAAGACAGAGACAATGTAGTCTCCTATCCTCCACCGAAGAGAAGGGAGGAGGATGGAAGGCCGTGAGATCCACAGGCGAGCAGCCCGAGGGAAAGGTGTTAGGTGGAAATGAAAGGTTCGGCCTGAGCGTGACCCTGGTGTCATTACCACTGAATCTCAAGCAGCCGCTGCTCATTGAGAGCACGTGCATGTCACCAGCCCGCTTTGCTGTCGTCAGGGCGACAAGCAAAACGGTTTTCAGAGAGAGGAACTTCAGGTCCACCGTTTCCAGTGGCTCGAAGGAGTCTCTCATCAAGGAGTCCAAGACTATCGTCAGGTCCCACGAGGGGACCAGAGATCTGGCGACCGCTCTGAGGCGCGCAACTCCTTCCATGAACTGACGGATCAGCAGGTGTTCACTGAATGGTCTGTTGTTCATACCAACCTGATAGGCCGCTACGGCCGCCAGGTTGATCTTGACTGAGGAGAGACCAAGACCCCTGTCCAAGAACTCCTGTAGGAAAATCAGAATGTGTCTCACAGACGCCTGAAAAGGGAAGACCTCTTCCTGTCTGTCCGAGCACCAATGCTCAAACACAAGCCAGGCAGTGTTATAACGTCGTCTGGTGGAGGCAGCCCTGGCACCAAGGATTGTCTCTACGACATTCGGAGGCAGGCCAATCGCTTCTAGCGACGCCCCTTCACGGGCCAAACCCAGAGATCTAGGTCCTGAGGACGTGGGTGAAAGATCTCTCCTCCGGCCTGGGTCAGCAGGTCCCTCCACAGAGGAAGCTGCCATGGTTCTTTGAACAGGAGAGGGACTATGTCCTGTCTCCAAGATCCCCAGGCTGGAGCTACTAGTAGCAGCTCTGATCCCTGATCCCGCACCCTGGCTAGGACATGCGGAATCAGTTCCAACGGGGGAACGCATAAAACAGAGAACACAGGCGAGAGGACCGAAGTCCCCCCTGCCTGTTGATGTAACAAACCGTCGTGGTGTTTTCGGAAACGAACCAGGACGTGGTGACCTCTGAGGAATTGTTCGAATTCTCGGAGTGCCAGGAACACTGCCAGTAGTTCCAAGTAGTCGATGTGGGAGGAGCGTAATGCGGCATCCCACACGGCCCTGGCCATCCTCCCGTCGTGGGTGGCGCCCCAACCGGAGAGGCTGGCGTCGGCGGTGACCAACCTCCTGACTGTGGGGAGACCCCTCGGGACCCCCTCCGTCAGAACACCTCTGTTCGACCACCATTACAGAGCTAGAGTGCAGTTCGAGGACACTGTCACTCTGGTCGAAAGTGCGTGTAGATCGCTGACCCTCTTAGCGGACGTCAGGGCGACCAGGAGGGCTGGCTTTAGTGTAAGACATTTCAGGTCAGCCGTCTGCAGTGGCTCGAAGGGCTCATTGTTTAGAGCCCTGAGGACTAGAGACAGACCCCAAGAGGGGACCAGGGGTCTGTCGACCCTGTGTACCCTGCGTACGCCCTTCACAAACCGTTTTGCCAGCGGATGTCTCCATACTGTCTGGTCGTTAACGCCCATTTGGCAGGCCGAGATGGCTGCTAAGTGGGTTCTCACTGAGGAGAGGCCTAGACCTCTGTCTAGGAACTCCTGCAGGAATGTCAGGGCGTAAACTACTGAAGCTTGGAATGGGATAACCTGGTTAGGTCGTTCTGAGCACCACTGCTCGAACACACCCCAGGCTGTTTCGTAGCGGGTCATTGTCGACTGGGCTCTGGCCTTCTGAATCGTTGCGACAACATTCGGAGGGAAACCGGCCTCAGTCAGCATTAGCCTCTCACGGGCCAGACCCATAGGTCTAGGTCCTTGGGGCAAGGGTGGAAGAGGGATTTCAGCCAACGCTGAAAAGGCCTCATATGGAGTCTGTCCAGACCTACCAGAGAGATGGCCGAGGCCATGAGTCCGGCCATCCGTAGACACGTACCCAGTGGAAGTGTGCGGCCTGTCTTGCACATGGTCACGCACTTCAGGAGGTCGTTGACCCTGTCCCGACTCAGCGGAGCCCTGTAGGAGACAGAGTCCAGAGTGATGCCCATGAAATCCGTGGATTGGGTAGGCATGCTCTTGGCTAGGTTTATCCTGAAACCCAGTGAGGTCGCATGGGACACGACCCGAGTCGTGTTCCTCGCGGCCTCCTCTGCTGAATCCGAACATAGGAGACAGCCGTCTATGTAACTGGACACCCATAGACCCAGAAGTCTCAGGGGTGCCAGAGCGGCCTCCGTACAGCGGACGGAACACTCTGGGACTGAGGGACATCCCGAATGGAAGGACCGTGTACTCATAAGCCTTTTCTTGGAACCCAAACCGCAGGAACTTCCTGTGAGGTGGGTAAATAGGGATGTGGAAATAGGCGTCTTTTAGATCTATGGATGTGAGCCAGTCGCCTGGGCGTATGGAGCGCACCAGAGACTCGGCCGTCAGCATCTTGAACTGAAAAGACTTGAGGTGCCTGTTGAGTATCCGCAGGTCCAGGATGGGACGTAGACCCCCCCCCCCCTTTTTTTTGACCAGAAAGTAGCGGGAGTAGAGCTCGCTGCGACGCTGGGCCAAGGGTACCTCTCTGACGGCATCCTCCTCCAGCAAGGAAGCTATCTCCTGTTGGAGAATCAGACCCTCCGGACCCCCGGCGTTGGTGAAGATGACCTCTGAAAACGCTGGGGGTGTTCTGGCGAACTGGAGTCTGTAGCCCTTCGCTATGGTGTTGAGGATCCACGGGGATGCTCCGCACCACTCCCACTGTGCCAGGTGCTTGGCTAGTGGGTTCTCTCCGGCTATGGGAGGCACGCCCCGCCTGGGGGTAGTGTTCCCTAGCATGTCGGAGAAAATTGGGCATGACCCGTCTCCCCAGTGGCGTTTTGGTACGCCACTGACCTTATGCCCTGCCCCACTGCGTCGGGGGGGGCCCATGGGGCCCCCGTGGCAGTGGGTTCATGTCCCCCCCTCCGTGGATATTGTTTTGTTGTCTTTTTGTATTGTGGCATAGCCTGTACTACAGACAAAAAATGCTGTACTTGTGCAAACAATATCGAGGGACCTGGCTACAGGGACGCCCAGGACGCCCACCTGTGCCATGGTCCAGAAGCGCATTGCGGGCGGACTGGACGTGCAGTCCGAGACTGCTACGTCCGGTGCTGGGCCCGGCGCATGGGGGGAGGGTAGGGAGTGTGTTACTTCGGCTGCTGGTCAGGGCCTCGCAGCCTGGACGCTGCACCTCCACGTTGAGGGTGATCCTCTCGAGTGCGCCTCTGAAGAGGCCTCCGGGGATGATAGCACCCTCGGAAAACTCTCTCTGGGCAACGGGATCCAGACCAGGTGAGGCTTCCAGCCACCTAGCATGCTCTGAGGTGATGGAAGCGGTGGCCATAAGGCCGGTCAGGTCGGTGAGTCAGTACGTGAAGGTCACAATTTTCTCATGTAGGAGACGAACTCTAGCCAACTGTTCAGGAGTAGGGCCGTGGCCCCTCTCCTGAAGAAGGGAGCTCTGAAGCATTGAGAGCGTCGCGGGGTAGCCGGGAGAGTCATGGGCTCCTTCCAGCTAGCCGTGTAATGTGCTCTGAAAAACCTGGGACAGGGGAAGCGGTGGTCCCCCGACAGTGATTTTTGTCGTGTACATACTGTGCAGCTTGGCCACAGACCCACCCATGGTGGGGATCTGTGTCAAGAGCTTTTGCCTTTCTTTGGGGAGCGGTCCCGGTGTGCAGTCTGGGGCTGCTACACCCTGGACGGGGCCCAAGGCATGGGAAAGCGTCTGAGCACGCTCCTCCTGGAGACGGAGTTGCAGGGTCCGATCGGCCCCTCCAAAGACGCTGTGCCGGTCGTAATCCTGGCAGCCGTCACGTTGGCTGTTGGACAGCAACGTGAGGCATTCAGTGACCGTATGAGAGCAGCGTGAGACAATAGCCGAAGTAGCTCCGATGCTATGGCTATGTCATAGACGAGTTGGTGTGGCACCTTGAAAACAGCCTAACTGGAATGCTAAACATTCTAGGGTGGCGTCGGCCATCCAATGAGGTTGCTACTCCCGACCTCGAAAAGGTTAGCTAAACAGCTAAACAAACCTAGCTTCACAATGTACATACCCGTAATGTTGAGGGAAGCAGTCGGTTGTCGAGGGTCGTCACGTCGAGTGAGACTCGTGCCTCCGGCCGCTGCGTGAAGTAGTAGCAGTGTCGGTGGAGGCCTCCCGCTGGAGGGAGAGCAGCACCCAGAGCAAGCCGGCGAGGCCTGGCTGATGTCTTGGGTCTGGCTCCACAGGTCTGTTTACCAGTGCGGTGAAGAGCGTGTGGAGCTTGTTGTTGGCGGCCTTTATCACCCCCGCAGGCCATCTTGGGTGTTGGTGTAGCTTGAAGAAGGAACCAGCAGTCCAAGACATTGTAGAAGCACTTCACTTTTAAGTTATAATATAATATCATTATATAATAATAATATATACTATAACAAAATTGTTGTGAGGAAAAGCTGTCTGTAACTCACAAAACAGGATAAAAAGAAAAGTGGTGGTGGAGTAGAAGAGTAGGACTCGTGGTGCACCACTGGGAATTGGGGAGGGCTGTCGCCACCCCCGCAGGCCATCTTGGGTATTGGTTGTAGTCTGAGGAAGAATCAGTAGCCCAAGTGGAAACTTCTTTAGTCAAGAGGTTGTTACAAACCCTGTTGAAACAGAGCCTTGGAAGGGGTCCATCATCGTGGCCATCTGTAGCCATGGTGGAGATGGCTTGTTCCTTGTCTTATTCTCAAACCCCTTTTTTTATTTCATTTTAAGATATAAAAAAAAAAATATTATTATTTATTTAGCACCACTACTAAATAAAAATATTTTTCTCACTTAACTCCCCTACTATAGAGGGTAACGTGAAGCGGAACACACACAGTGGTTAGCCTTCAGTCGACGGCTGAAGGCTACCCCACGTGTTGTTGCTGGCCCACCGTGTAATGGAGGGAGCCAGGGAGACCCTTTTCTTGTCCCCAATGCGGGGAAGGGTTGAGAGAGAGTGGGGAAGGGTTGAGAATGCGGCCCGTCTAGCCTGCGGTAGATGTAGATGCTTACAGCGCCTGATATTCCCAGGCGGTCTCCCATCCAAGTACTAACCAGGCCGGACCCTGCTTAGCTTCCGAGATCGGGCGTGTTCAGGGTGGTATGGCCGTAACGTACCGGTATGCCCGCCGTCACCGAGAGGTGTAGAAGCGAGGCTGCGGGCTGCAGCTAGGACTCAGATTAGTCAGCGACTAACGAGAGGCTAGCCGTGGAGAAAAGAAGCGGCAGCAAAGCTGAAGCTAAACCACAGACAGGCTAACGGAGCTAGCTAACAGCTAACAACGCTAGCTAGAGGGTAATGAGAGGGAAGACAGAACAACAAGTCGCCGGGCAGGCTCACTTGTGTTATGAATCTTATTTGACTTATCTGCTTAGTAGCTCGTAGAGAGAAAACACCTTCTTGTGGCTGCGAATCCCCGCGGTACAAGTCGGTTTTAGACTCGTCCGTCTTTCGGGAAAATACAACTTCAACAGCCGGTGTGAACTTTGGTGTACTCGTTGTGCTGTGTGCATCCAAGCGCAGAAAAATGTAGGAATGACTCGGCGTTCACGCCCACCGGTTTTATACCTGCGGGTCAGGACCGGAGGCGCCGCCTTGAGTGACAGCTCCACGAACCAATAAATTAGCTCGTGAGTTTATGTTTTGTTCTGTGCTCCAGCGCCACCAAGTGTCTCGGACCCATATGACTCTCTTCGAGAGAGGCACTTTAGACAACAAAATAACTCCCTGAGCTTCAGAGACGGGAACAACGCGTCCACGCCGTGAATACAAAGAAAGTAAACAACGGTATTTGATCTCCAGGCTTCAGGGTAATGTTGCCCTACTAGTACATGTAGTAGTACTGTACCTGATCAATACCATGGATCTACTAGTACAGTAGTAGTACTGTACCTGATCAATACCATGGATCTACTAGTACAGTAGTAGTACTGTACCTGATCAATACCATGGATCTACTAGTACAGTAGTAGTACTGTACCTGATCAATACCATGGATCTACTAGTACAGTAGTAGTACTGTACCTGATCAATACCATGGATCTACTAGTACAGTAGTAGTACTGTACCTGATCAATACCATGGATCTACTAGTACAGTAGTAGTACTGTACCTGATCAATACCATGGATCTGGCTTTAGCTCTGCTTCAGCGGATTCTATACGTTATTGCACTGGTATAGGCTACCGAGAAACAGAGGTGTGTGTGTGTGTGTGTGCGTGTGTGTGTGTGTGTGTGTGTGTGTGTGTGTGTGTGTGTGTGTGTGTGTTTGTGCGTGCATGTGTGTGTGTGTGTGTGTGGACAGTACTGGGGATCATCGCTGCATACTGCAGGTCCATCTCTAGCTATCTAATCAAAACCTATAGGGTCTGATAAACGGCCCCGACGCGCGCGCGCACACACACACACACACACACACACACACACACACACACACACACACACACACACCCTGCCTCCAATCATAACTCAACACACACGGCGAGCATAACTCATCATAACTCATCATAACTCCAACTAGATTGACTCGCCTTGTTGTCGTGGCGAAGGAGGGGGGGGGGGGGGGGGGGGGGGGGCGGGGGGCTGACTGACTTACCTCTGACCTACTTCTACTCTGAGGCATTGGCAACAACAACAACAGACAACCAAGACATGTCACCCATCCTCCACCTCAGAGAGAGAGAGAGAGAGAGAGAGAGAGAAAACAAACAAGGATCATTCTGTTATCAGGGAATGTTTGTCTGACCACATGATGAACAGTATGTGGTCAAAGAACCTGGACAAACAAGAGAGCAGCATGTGGTTCCCAAACCTTTATACGTGACCCAAAAGAGACGTTTGATGGTCTTAACTGTTCCCCCCCCGTGACCCAAACTATAATATAATGAAAACTAGATGAAGTGACACTCGGGACACAACACAGGTCTCCACCATTCAGGGCCTCCTGGTTGGTGGCGCTGTAATAAAAAGGGTGCCATTTCTTCTTACGCCTTGAATGGCAGTTTGGATGATTTGAGGCATTTTTGTTCCAAAAATGTGTTTTGCAAAGATCCACCTGTTGGTGGCGCTATAACAGGGCCCATGTGAAAAGGGTGGGATATATGTATACCTCAGCCTATAGTAGGAAAGTCTGTGAAAGATTTCACGTAAAGTGCACGCTGCGTTCACGATTTGAGGCTTTGTGTTGAAAACGGGCCGATCCTGCAAACTTTGAAAGCCACTGTTGGCCAATTATGGATGGAATATGAAATATCGGACAGATCCGTCTTGAACACATGATATATATAAGATACTGTGTAACGATGTGCAGGATTTTTGGACGGAATCTGAGTGATATATATCCTCTCTTCATAATGTAAATAATATCCCAAGCGGGCACACTTTACTACTTCTTTCGATAGAAATAAGCGAATTAGCATAACACCCCATAGCCCCATTCAATTCCCATTCAATGCAATGCAATTCATTGAGGGCTTATGGTAGGGAAAATAGCCAATAAGGAGCTTTTGCACAAAAAAACACCTGGACCTCTTTGGTGGGGACGTAACAACTACAAAGAAAGGTAAGAAAGATAAGAAAGCATTCTAGCATGGAATTATCCTTTAACAAGGAGGTACCTTCCATGCCCGTCCCCCAAGAGATGTTTAGCTGTACTTAAAAGTACAATGTTGAGGTATTTGTACTTGAGTGTGTTTGCAATTTCCAATACTTTTACTTCCACTACATCTCAGGTTCAAATTGTGTTAATTAATATTAAGAATAATAATAGTAAATAAGGCGAGACAGAGGGAAGGTTCAGTCTTCATAAAGTGAAAATAGTGGATTTCCATCCATTATGTTCGAAAAATAATGGATTTCCATCCATTATGTTCGATTGGTGGAAGCTCAGGGCAATTGGCAGGTATGAATGACTTATTATCCCGCATTGTGACGTAGTTGGCACAGAGGATATGTGGTAGCAGTGCAGCACGAGTTGGAGGTAGCATCTCACGGTTCTCACCCTCCAAGTTCTTTGACCGAAATAGTTCCTATCTGAGTAATGGCAAGGTTGTTGGACCTTTTGGACTATAAACACGGCATGCAAAATGCTCCAATGACTCCAATGGTGATGGAAGCTTGCCGTTAACAAGCTCAGGAGGAATGGAACCCATTCCAAGGTCCTTGAAGCAGTTAATGGCAGTATCATCATCATCAAACCTCAAGTAGGCATTGACCCATGTCTTCTTGGAGATTCCAACTAATTTTCCTCCCCAGTCAGCACCAGAAAAATTGTGTATACGCCCAGGAAGAATGTCATTTCTTGCCCCATCTGACACAAGCACTGATGAAACCAGACTCTTCTTGTGTTCTCTTTGAACAGATTGCCTCCACAATGCAACTCAATCAATTTAGATTGCTTGAGAGCATTTTCTCTTGACCTCAATGCAATCTCTCCTGAGAGCTGACTATCACCATTACATCACCTAATCAACATGAGATAGACTTTAATAGACTATGTGACAATCAGGTATAGTCTGGTGACCACCGGAGAGACGGGTGGCAGCCGGAATGTAGACGGCCCCAGCCTGTGTCCTCCGTGAGGAGGTGAGCAGTGTGGGTTAGGGCCCCAGCCTGTGTCCTCCGTGAGGAGGTGAGCAGTGTGGGTTAGCGCCCCAGCCTGTGTCCTCCATGAGGAGGTGAGCAGTGTGGGTTAGCGCCCCAGCCTGTGTCCTCCAGGGTGAGCAGTGTGGGTTAGGGCCCCAGCCTGTGTCCTCCAGGGTGAGCAGTGTGGGTTAGGGCCCCAGCCTGTGTCCTCCAGGGTGAGCAGTGTGGGTTAGGGCCCCAGCCTGTGTCCTCCGTGAGGAGGTGAGCAGTGTGGGTTAGGGCCCCAGCCTGTGTCCTCCGTGAGGAGGTGAGCAGTGTGGGTTAGCGCCCCAGCCTGTGTCCTCCATGAGGAGGTGAGCAGTGTGGGTTAGGGCCCCAGCCTGTGTCCTCCAGGGTGAGCAGTGTGGGTTAGGGCCCCAGCCTGTGTCCTCCGTGAGGAGGTGAGCAGTGTGGGTTAGGGCCCCAGCCTGTGTCCTCCGTGAGGAGGTGAGCAGTGTGGGTTAGCGCCCCAGCCTGTGTCCTCTGTGAGGAGGTGAGCAGTGTGGGTTAGGGCCCCCAGCCTGTGTCCTCTGTGAGGAGGTGAGCAGTGTGGGTTAGGGCCCCAGCCTGTGTCCTCCGTGAGGAGGTGAGCAGTGTGGGTTAGGGCCCCAGCCTGTGTCCTCCATGAGGAGGTGAGTAGTGTGGGTTAGCACCCCAGCCTGTGTCCTCTGTGAGGAGGTGAGCAGTGTGGGTTAGGGCCCCAGCCTGTGTCCTCCGTGAGGAGGAAGCCCAACAACCCTCTGTGAGGCCTTTAGGAGGGCCATTATAGTCAACCACTCCTGAATGCAGTGCCTGGTGCTGGGAGTCTGGTGCAACGCACAGGTCCTGGGCCTAGTGAGACGTAGGAGGGGCCCGGTCAGGAGTCAACCCACAGAGCCTAGTCCTTCCACGCGCCAGATTCTGGTTTTCCCAGTCCCGGCAGAGTAGTTCCGGAGTAACGGATTGTGTGGCCTTGCTCATTCCCTGATGGACTGATCGAGGGTAGCTACTGGGACGTAAGTGGGGATTTGATCAACCCCGGCTGGGTCGCCTGAGTGAGGGGTATGATGTTGGAAGACCCGAAACCCCGTTGACCTCAGGAAACATCACTGAAGATACGTCCCAGGTGTATCCATGCCATGTATTTTTAGGTATATTAGTGCCCCTCACTTCACACGGGTGTGATTTTTATTTAAAAAGAAAAAAAGAATACTATATTTAATCAGAGCTTATAATGTATGCATTATTATCTGTTCACAATTCTGTCTGTCTGTCTGTCTGTCTGTCGTCAAGGTACAGCATGAAGACAACACACACAAACATAATCAATACTGGCCCAAAAGATAATCTTTTGAACTGCAGCCCCCCCCCCCCCCACCCTCTTGCGAGCACACACACACACACACACACACACACACACACACACACACACACACACACACACACCAAACTGACCTCCGACCCAATAGGGTAAAGCAGTGGTTGCTAAGGGAGGGATGTCTTGGCCGGTAACGGGACATCTTTGCAGAGTTTGCGCTGCGTAAAATGTCCCTTCTCCGTCTCCAACTGTGTTCAGCTCCTCACCCGCCACGCACATTGTTTGCTTCATTGCCTTTATTTACTGCGGATTGCATTCACACCTGCACCGAATCCTAATCAAGTGCGATTGGAAGCGAAGCGAAACCCCCGTTTCTGCTCGGGAGTAGAATGCGGTTCTTTGATACGCATTGGGATTCGAATGAGCCTTCACACCTGCCAAACGAAGTGCACTTTCTGACAAACGGCAGGATTCGTTTTTATCGCAGCAAAGCTTTCTGGTATGAATGTCCCCTATATGTCATCACATGGTGGTTCCGTGGCTCAAATGGGTCTGAGAGGCTAAATGTCATCACATGGTGGTTCCGTGGCTCAAATGGGTCTGAGAGGCTAAATGTCATCACATGGTGGTTCCGTGGCTCAAATGGGTCTGAGAGGCTAAATGTCATCACATGGTGGTTCCGTGGCTCAAATGGGTCTGAGAGGCTAAATGTCATCACATGGTGGTTCCGTGGCTCAAATGGGTCTGAGAGGCTAAATGTCATCACATGGTGGTTCCGTGGCTCAAATGGGTCTGAGAGGCTAAATGTCATCACATGGTGGTTCCGTGGCTCAAATGGGCCTGAGAGGCTAAATGTCATCACATGGTGGTTCCGTGGCTCAAATGGGTCTGAGAGGCTAAATGTCATCACATGGTGGTTCCGTGGCTCAAATGGGCCTCGATATGAAAAATGTTGAAAACCACTGATCTAGACTATAAAATATGTCAATCAATCAAACAATGAGTCTAATCTAGAGTGCTGATTTCACCACGGCTTACACAGTAGGTCATGAGACAGTGTGTGTGTGTGCGGTGTCACCTGCACCTTTGACCCCGTCCTTGTGCTGTCCTTCGTTTGCGAGCCCCATGTGCCACAAAAAACAGGCACAAACATTCCTTTGTCCCGGTCTCTATTCATACACTGAATGCTGCTGTGGGTAGATCGAGGATATAACCTTATGATGAGCACTTTCACTTTTTACTTTTTACTGTATTATCTCGTGCCTATGTCTATGCACACGCACTTTTATGACCTATCGCATAGCACTTTAAACGCCTGCACTTTAACGGTTGTGTGCGCCTCTGTACTCTGGTATCTGCTATGTGAACTGTTTGTTTGTTTGTACTGTTTAATGTACTGTCTATGCTGCAACCCAATTTGCCCTTCGGGGACACTAAATAAACTTGAACCTTGAACCTTGAACCTTGACTCCTAATGCAGTCAGTCTCTCTCTCTCTGCTCTTCCAGGTTGACGTGCGGACAGGCTGATTGACAGGCTGATTGACAGGCTGTGCAGAGATGCGTGTGTTAACAGCGTTGGCTCTTCTCTTCACATCATGGCTGCTCTCTCTGAACTCACTGAAGGCTGAAGGTAAGGAATAAAGAACTACTCACATGTTTAATCACGTTCATTTTTCATTTATTTGTATTTTTATTTGAGGTTTCATGACCTCAATGACACCCCAAAAAAAAACCTGAACTTTGAACATTCAGTGGATTTTCTGTGGCCAAGGAGTTCTTTCTGTGTCTGTGAAGCCTCTTGAGCTGCAATGAAAAGAGGCAAAACAGTGAAAACAGTGACATCTACAAAATCCCATATTGACATATATGGGATTTTCTGACTGTGACATCACAGTTAGCAGGAAAATCTGAGCACTTGTCGGAGCCAGAAAACCCCAGACCACAGAAAATCTACCCCCTTTTGGTGTTAGCATTATGTTATGCTTTAGCTATTTAAAAATAGCAGATCTACAAGCTCATAGCTTCGCTACGAGCTTGTAGGTCTGCTATTTTTGAAAAATCGTTATGACATAGCTTTTTCAGAAAACTGTCAGGATGTAGAAGACATTTTTTTTAATCTGATCTCAGGTCAGAATGGGTTAAATTTGAAAACTCTATCAAATCTACGAGCTTGTAGGTCTGCTATTTTTGAAAAATCGAAGAACCACTGACATAGAAACGCAGCTTTTTCAGAAAACTGTCAGGATGCAGAAGACATTTTTAGAATCTGATCTCAGGTCAGAATGGGTTAAAAGTTCAGGTTTTATGGGTGCAACTGAGCTCAGAAAACCGTCATAATGTAGACGAGCAAGTCGGCTCTCGTCCTATACACACATTACGTTAAATTCCCATCCACAATGAATGGAGAATGTATGTCATATGTGTCAAGAGCGCCCCTCACTTCACACAGGTGTGATTTGTTTTAGAAAGAATCCAAATCTACAAAGTATAACTACAAATAAATGTAGTGCAGTAAAAGTACAATATTTAGATCTGAGATGCAGTGGAGTAGAAGTAAAAGTATTGGAAAGTAAACTACAAACACCTTAAAATTGTACTTAAGCACAGTACTTAAGTAAATGTACTTTACACCACTGTGAAGAAATCATTATTTTATTTACTATTTAATTTGAGTTTTTTTCGCTGTTTGTTCTGAAAAGCCAGTGTCCTGTTTTAGAATGATGTCATGATGTGTTAAGGGTAGGGCTATTTGAAAATAGCAGATCTACAAGCTCACCATGTGTCACAATGTGAGGCCTTGTGAGCATTGTAGATCGGCTTTTTTCAAAAGATTGCATTTTGAAAACTTGAAACGGGACATTTCTGCACTTTTACTCTTGGTTCTTTAAAGTGTTAGATCAGATGTGTGGACTAGATTAATAGACTACTTTATTAATCTAGTGGTTGTAAAGGTATTCATTGATTGGTTGAGTGAGTCCCGTGGTGGGAGTTCTGATTGGTTGAGTCCCGTGGTGGGAGTTCTGCTCTGGTTTTGGTGAATATTAAGTAGTTCTGGTCATTTGGTGGTGGGGGGGGGGGTTTGGGGTTCCCTCATTGAAAAAAGATCACACCCGTGTGAAGTGAGTGGTGCAACTCCGTGTGGGGGCCCCCCGGAAGTTCCAGAACCACAGGACCAAAGCCCGGTTCCGGAGAGCCGCCCCACGTCCGAAACGGTAGAGAAATGACAGAGTTACCGTGTGGGGGTCCCTCTACTGTACTGTACTGTACTGTACTGTACTGTACTGTACTGTACTGTACTGTACTGTACTGGCACACCCGAAATCACCACATATACAGTTAATATGTGCATGTGGGTTTGTGTGTGTTAGGTTGCACACAGGTGGTGAAAAACAACCCTGCTATTACCGTGCTCAGACCCTGCAGGGACCCAGCCACACACACAGCTCCGTAAGGGAGTGGTTGCACCACTCAACAAAAACAAATCCACAAAACTATCATCATTTTGTCTTGTTGTTCTACCATAGCACAACGTTGGTTCAACTTTGACCTCTCTGTCACATGATGTTTGTGCTGCTTCTGTCTGTCTGTCTGTCTGTCTGTCTGTCTGTCTGTCTGTCTGTCTGTCGTGTGGACTGTATGGATTGGATAGATGATCAGATGATAATATATAATCTTTATTCCTTGGATAAATCCCTGTTCTGAGTCTTCTGACTCCTGTTTGATTGATTGATTGATTGATTGAGATATTTATTAACAGTTTGCAGTGGTGGAAAATAACGAAGTACAATTACTTCGTTACTGTACTTAAGTACAAGTTTGGAGAATTTGTACTTTTATTGACTACTTTTCTTTTGCTGTATTTTTACATTTACAAGGAAAAAATCGTACTTTTAATGCGCTATATTTAAAATCGGACACCTCGTTACTCGCTACAAATTAAATAATAAAATCTTATATTTGTCTTACTGGAGGAATGCGCAGTTGAGAATTGAACAGGGCTGCTCCACTCTCAGATAATAGGGGGCGGAGTTGTGTTCTGCTGCCTGGCCTGCTTTGAAGACGGCAAGACGCACACACTGTGTTGTTTTGTCACACGCATTCAACATGGATGCATTAAACATGCCTTAATATTTAGCGGAAAACCAACCAATAAGTCCCTATCCGACACAAATTAACTAATCTTTCTCAGCCGTCACTGGAGCGCGCATCTAGCTACTGCATGATGATCATGCACGCTGACAGACAGCAGACACTGTCCCAACTCCTAACACAAACACTGAGGGAACTTGTTGTTGTACACACATAATGTGCCACGAAAAATAGCTTCCAATAGCTTAGTTGGTTATTATCGCTTCGAGGAGGTACGTGTCCATAATATCGCCACGAACGGCCAACAAAAGACATCTCTCTTCCACAGTGAAGCCTAATTTATTCTTCGCCGTACAAAGTGTTCCGTGCTGAAAATAGCTGATATACAAGCTCACAACTCGTCGCGTCCGGACACGTTGTGAGCTTGTAGATCAGCCAACCCCAGCATGCGGAGATGCAGGCTCTGAGAACGTTCAGAAACTTTTGCCTTCACAATAAAAGCATGCAAAAGCCCATATAGAGAAGGAAAAATAATTCGGTGGCATTTCACATTGCAAAAGAGCAATTTTTGTAAAATGTAAAAAATATATAAAAATTAAAGCAAAAAAATAACGAAAAAGAACTATAATAGTTCATTTTTCAAAATTTGGAATGATGAACTATGAACGGAACTAGTTCATTTAAAAAATGTTGAACTGTGAACTGAACTATAGTTCCTAAAAAAAAGAACTTTCCCAACACGATGTATGCTGTTGGGGGTTCTGTATTTTCAGTATTTTTTGGAATAAAGCCACTTTTGACAGGATGACAATTTTGGAAATTCATTTCTTTGTATTAATTTTGAAAATAATTTTGTATTTTGTACTTTGTACTTGTACTTTGTAATTTTTACTTTTATACTTAAGTACATTTTACGCCGGGTAAATTTTTGTACTTAAGTACATTTTATTTGAGGTACTTTTATACTTTTACTTAAGTAACTTTCTTATTGGGCACTTTGTACTTTTACTTAAGTAATTTTCAAGTAGAGAATCAGTATTTTACTTAAGTAAAATATTTTTGTACTTTTTCCACCACTGACAGTTTGCAGAATTACAGTAGGCTACATTTCAAGCACAAACTCAATACAAAGACTGTTAACTGTGAGTGGACGACCCAATTAAGCATTACACTTGTTTACAACAGGGTCCACATTGTTCAATTCATCAAAACATTTAGAGACGTACAAATAGATAGACGTACAAATAAATAGTCTATGTAGTTAAAGAACAGAACAGGACTTCATCATAAAGGAAGCAAAAAGGGAAAAGAAAAATATACAGTGAGGGGAAAAGGGGGGGGGGTGATTCAGCTTTTACGGGGGGCAGTTTCGAATTGCATGCAGCCTGTGTCATACATGGTACGGTAGCTATATTTGTTAAGTTATGCGTTATGCGTAGTTCTGCAGCTTAACGTTGCATTCGGAGAAAACACGGAGATGTAATCCATTTAGCCAAGCCTGGCATATTTTATTGTAAGGGCTCCCTCCCACACATCAGTCTCACGGTGACAGACCCAATACTACTGAATGAACTGCTCCACACACTATAGTAATCATATTTTATTGTAAGGGCTCCCTCCCACACATCAGTCTCACGGTGACAGACCCAATACTACTGAATGAACTGCTCCACACACGGGTAGTAGTCATGTGACCTGATCATGCTATAGGAGGCGTCTTGGCGCCTCCCAGTGGCACAAGCATAACATTGCACATCACATAGAAAAGCGCAGTATTACATTATACAAGTGAGGACGTGTATCCCATCAAATCTCAACAATATTAGCCCAATGTTGCTGTTAGTCTATACAACTTTTGGACCGTGTGTGTGTGTGTGTGTGTGTGTGTGCGTGTGTGTGTGTGTGTGTGTGTGTGTGTGTGTGTGTGTGTGCG
>NC_137870.1:47526810-47531810 GCF_963924005.1 Protomyctophum bolini
GCTATTTTTGAAAAATCGAAGAACCACTGACATAGAAACGCAGCTTTTTCAGAAAACTGTCAGGATGCAGAAGACATTTTTAGAATCTGATCTCAGGTCAGAATGGGTTAAAAGTTCAGGTTTTATGGGTGCAACTGAGCTCAGAAAACCGTCATAATGTAGACGAGCAAGTCGGCTCTCGTCCTATACACACATTACGTTAAATTCCCATCCACAATGAATGGAGAATGTATGTCATATGTGTCAAGAGCGCCCCTCACTTCACACAGGTGTGATTTGTTTTAGAAAGAATCCAAATCTACAAAGTATAACTACAAATAAATGTAGTGCAGTAAAAGTACAATATTTAGATCTGAGATGCAGTGGAGTAGAAGTAAAAGTATTGGAAAGTAAACTACAAACACCTTAAAATTGTACTTAAGCACAGTACTTAAGTAAATGTACTTTACACCACTGTGAAGAAATCATTCTTTTATTTACTATTTAATTTGAGTTTTTTCGCTGTTTGTTCTGAAAAGCCAGTGTCCTGTTTTAGAATGATGTCATGATGTGTTAAGGGTAGGGCTATTTGAAAATAGCAGATCTACAAGCTCACCATGTGTCACAATGTGAGGCCTTGTGAGCATTGTAGATCGGCTTTTTTCAAAAGATTGCATTTTGAAAACTTGAAACGGGACATTTCTGCACTTTTACTCTTGGTTCTTTAAAGTGTTAGATCAGATGTGTGGACTAGATTAATAGACTACTTTATTAATCTAGTGGTTGTAAAGGTATTCATTGATTGGTTGGTTGAGTCCCGTGGTGGGAGTTCTGATTGGTTGAGTCCCGTGGTGGGAGTTCTGCTCTGGTTTTGGTGAATATTAAGTAGTTCTGGTCATTTGGTGGTGGGGGGGGGGGGGTTTGGGGTTCCCTCATTGAAAAAAGATCACACCCGTGTGAAGTGAGTGGTGCAACTCCGTGTGGGGGCCCCCCGGAAGTTCCAGAACCACAGGACCAAGGCCCGGTTCCGGAGAGCCGCCCCACGTCCGAAACGGTAGAGAAATGACAGAGTTACCGTGTGGGGGTCCCTCTACTGTACTGTACTGTACTGTACTGTACTGTACTGTACTGTACTGTACTGTACTGTACTGTACTGTACTGGCACACCCGAAATCACCACGTATACAGTTAATATGTGCATGTGGGTTTGTGTGTGTGTGTGTGTTAGGTTGCGCACAGGTGGTGAAAAACAACCCTGCTATTACCGTGCTCAGACCCTGCAGGGACCCAGCCACACACACAGCTCCGTAAGGGAGTGGTTGCACCACTCAACAAAAACAAATCCACAAAACTATCATCATTTTGTCTTGTTGTTCTACCATAGCACAACGTTGGTTCAACTTTGACCTCTCTGTCACATGATGTTTGTGCTGCTTCTGTCTGTCTGTCTGTCTGTCTGTCTGTCTGTCTGTCTGTCTGTCTGTCTGTCTGTCTGTCTGTCTGTCTGTCTGTCTGTCTGTCTGTCGTGTGGACTGTATGGATTGGATAGATGATCAGATGATAATATATAATCTTTATTCCTTGGATAAATCCCTGTTCTGAGTCTTCTGACTCCTGTTTGATTGATTGATTGATTGAGATATTTATTAACAGTTTGCAGAATTACAGTAGGCTACATTTCAAGCACAAACTCAATACAAAGACTGTTAACTGTGAGTGGACGACCCAATTAAGCATTACACTTGTTTACGTGTCTGAGCACTTGTCGGAGCCAGAAAACCCCAGACCACAGAAAATCTACCCCCTTTTGGTGTTAGCATTATGTTATGCTTTAGCTATTTAAAAATAGCAGACCTACAAGCTCGTAGCGCGCCACGCCACTCGGTGGCGCGCTATGAGCTTGTAGATCTGCTATTTTTGAAAAATCGTTATGACATAGCTTTTTCAGAAAACTGTCAGGATGTAGAAGACATTTTTTTTTATCTGATCTCAGGTCAGAATGGGTTAAATTTGAAAACTCTATCAAATCTACGAGCTTGTAGGTCTGCTATTTTTGAAAAATCGAAGAACCACTGACATAGAAACGCAGCTTTTTCAGAAAACTGTCAGGATGCAGAAGACATTTTTAGAATCTGATCTCAGGTCAGAATGGGTTAAAAGTTCAGGTTTTATGGGTGCAACTGAGCTCAGAAAACCGTCATAATGTAGACGAGCAAGTCGGCTCTCGTCCTATACACACATTACGTTAAATTCCCATCCACAATGAATGGAGAATGTATGTCATATGTGTCAAGAGCGCCCCTCACTTCACACAGGTGTGATTTGTTTTAGAAAGAATCCAAATCTACAAAGTATAACTACAAATAAATGTAGTGCAGTAAAAGTACAATATTTAGATCTGAGATGCAGTGGAGTAGAAGTAAAAGTATTGGAAAGTAAACTACAAACACCTTAAAATTGTACTTAAGCACAGTACTTAAGTAAATGTACTTTACACCACTGTGAAGAAATCATTATTTTATTTACTATTTAATTTGAGTTTTTTCGCTGTTTGTTCTGAAAAGCCAGTGTCCTGTTTTAGAATGATGTCATGATGTGTTAAGGGTAGGGCTATTTGAAAATAGCAGATCTACAAGCTCACCATGTGTCACAATGTGAGGCCTTGTGAGCATTGTAGATCGGCTTTTTTCAAAAGATTGCATTTTGAAAACTTGAAACGGGACATTTCTGCACTTTTACTCTTGGTTCTTTAAAGTGTTAGATCAGATGTGTGGACTAGATTAATAGACTACTTTATTAATCTAGTGGTTGTAAAGGTATTCATTGATTGGTTGAGTGAGTCCCGTGGTGGGAGTTCTGATTGGTTGAGTCCCGTGGTGGGAGTTCTGATTGGTTGAGTCCCGTGGTGGGAGTTCTGCTCTGGTTTTGGTGAATATTAAGTAGTTCTGGTCATTTGGTGGTGGGGGGGGGGGGGTTTGGGGTTCCCTCATTGAAAAAAGATCACACCCGTGTGAAGTGAGTGGTGCAACTCCGTGTGGGGGCCCCCCGGAAGTTCCAGAACCACAGGACCAAGGCCCGGTTCCGGAGAGCCGCCCCACGTCCGAAACGGTAGAGAAATGACAGAGTTACCGTGTGGGGGTCCCTCTACTGTACTGTACTGTACTGTACTGTACTGTACTGTACTGTACTGTACTGTACTGTACTGTACTGGCACACCCGAAATCACCATATATACAGTTAATATGTGCATGAATTTGTGTGTGTTAGGTTGCGCACAGGTGGTGAAAAACAACCCTGCTTTTTCCGTGCTCAGACCCTGCCGGCACCCAGCCACACACACAGCTCCGTAAGGGAGTGGTTGCACCACTCAACAAAAACAAATCCACAAAACTATCATCATTTTGTCTTGTTGTTCTACCATAGCACAACGTTGGTTCAACTTTGACCTCTCTGTCACATGTTTGTGCTGCTTCTGTCTGTCTGTCTGTCTGTCTGTCTGTCTGTCTGTCTGTCTGTCTGTCTGCCTGCCTGCCTGTCTGTCTGTCTGTCTGTCTGTCTGTCTGTCGTGTGGACTGTATGGATTGGATAGATGATCAGATGATAATATAATCTTTATTCCTTGGATAAATCCCTGTTCTGAGTCTTCTGACTCCTGTTTGATTGATTGATTGATTGAGATATTTATTAACAGTTTGCAGAATTACAGTAGGCTACATTTCAAGCACAAACTCAATACAAAGACTGTTAACTGTGAGTGGACGACCCAATTAAGCATTACACTTGTTTACAACAGGGTCCACATTGTTCAATTCATCAAAACATTTAGAGACGTACAAATAGATAGACGTACAAATAAATAGTCTATGTAGTTAAAGAACAGAACAGGACATAAAGGAAGCAAAAAGGGAAAAGAAAAATATACAGTGAGGGGAAAAGGGGGGGGGGGGGGGTGATTCAGCTTTTACGGGGGGCAGTTTCGAATTGCATGCAGCCTGTGTCATACATGGTACGGTAGCTATATTTGTTAAGTTATGCGTTATGCGTAGTTCTGCAGCTTAACGTTGCATTCGGAGAAAACACGGAGATGTAATCCATTTAGCCAAGCCTGGCATATTTTATTGTAAGGGCTCCCTCCCACACATCAGTCTCACGGTGACAGACCCAATACTACTGAATGAACTGCTCCACACACTATAGTAATCATATTTTATTGTAAGGGCTCCCTCCCACACATCAGTCTCACGGTGACAGACCCAATACTACTGAATGAACTGCTCCACACACTATAGTAATCATATTTTATTGTAAGGGCTCCCTCCCACACATCAGTCTCACGGTGACAGACCCAATACTACTGAATGAACTGCTCCACACACTATAGTAATCATATTTTATTGTAAGGGCTCCCTCCCACACATCAGTCTCACGGTGACAGACCCAATACTAGGCCTACTGAATGAACTGCTCCACACACGGGTAGTAGTCATGTGACCTGATCATGCTATAGGAGGCGTCTTGGCGCCTCCCAGTGGCACAAGCATAACATTGCACATCACATAGAACAGCGCAGTATTACATTATACAAGTGAGGACGTGTATCCCATCAAATCTCAACAATATTAGCCCAATGTTGCTGTTAGTCTATACAACTTTTGGACCGTGTGTGTGTGTGTGTGTGTGTGTGTGTGTGTGTGTGTGTGCGTGTGCGTGCACACAGAGAGAGAGAGAGAGAGAGAGAGAGAGAGAGAGAGAGAGAGAGAGAGAGAGAGCATCCTACACGTGAGATGTCAAAATGAATTGGAATAAAAACTCCTGTAGGACTCGACTCCTAGTCGGCGACCAACCGTTTAGTGTGAAAGCCACAACGACATAATAATGACGGTCGATTTAAAACAAAGAAAAGACTCCTCCTGTACTCGGTGGTGTCAACATGGTGATTTTATTTACCACGGAACGTGTCGCGCACGCGCGCACGTGCACGCGCGTGCATGTGCACATCGCATCGCGCCGTGCACACAGAA
>NC_137870.1:47536810-47539310 GCF_963924005.1 Protomyctophum bolini
TCATCACAATGATTTGATTCATTACTTTTTAATTACTCCCTTATTCTCTATATATTCCATATTACTGACTCAATATACTGACTGTATGTTCTTACTGACTCTCTGTGTGTGTGTGTGCGTGTTGTGGCCCGCAGGTTAACATTGGAATATTGATATATTATTGATTTCCAAACATGACCCATGAAGTTAACAGAAGTATAGGCCTAAACTACATTAATCTGAAATTAAATAAAAATGTTAGTTTTCAGGATTCCAATTCAAAAATAGCAGATCTACAAGCTGAAAACGTGTTGCACTGTGCCGCATTTTCAGCTTGTCAGCCTAAATCCCCTCACCTGTGCAATTTCCAGCCTCTGCCTCAGCCAATTGATTGCCATGGGAACCCCACACTTGCCAATTAATTTCCTCATAGACTTTTCAGAAAGTATTTATTTAAAGACGTTTACGCCGCGGACAAAGACAACTGGAGTCGTGACACATAACAACAAACACAATGTTTTGGGCCAAACAAAGAATTAGAAAAAAAAATAAAAAAAACGGCAGGTTACAACACATTTTTTGTTGTTTATATTCTTTGTAATTATTTGTTTGCCCTAGCAACCACCTGTTAGGCCCTAGCAACCACCTGTTAGGCCCTAGCAACACTGTTTAACCCTAAAAAAATCACACCCGTGTGAAGTGAGCGTCACTCTTGTCATCACGCACGCACGCACACGCACACGCACACATTCATTAATTTCAATGGGGAAATGCCATTTAGCTACAGTGGAGCCTAACAGCTGCTTTAAGACCCTAGCAACCATCTGTTGTACCCTATCAACCACCTTTTAGGCCCTAGCAACCACCTGTTGTACCCTAGCAACCACCTATTAGACACAATGTTCGAGACACAATATTTAATACTCCAGCGCGTGCTCCATGTGAGCCCGACCCCAGAAAGCACGCTGGCTGGGCCAGGCTACCCGCCCCTCTAGACCAGAAAGCACGCTGGCTGGGCCAGGCTTACACGCCCCTCTAGACCAGAAAGCACGCTAGCTGGGTCAGGCTACCCGCCCCTCTAGACCAGAAAGCATACTGGCTGGGCCAGTCTTACCCGCCCCTCTAGACCAGAAAGCACGCTGGCTGGGCCAGGCTACACGCCCCTCTAGACCAGAAAGCACGTTGGCTGGGCCAGGCTACCCGCCCCTCTAGACCAGAAAGCACGCTGGCTGGGCCAGGCTACCCGCCCCTCTAGACCAGAAAGCATACTGGCTGGGCCAGGCTTACCCGCCCCTCTAGACCAGAAAGCACGCTGGCTGGGCCAGGCTACACGCCCCTCTAGACCAGAAAGCATACTGGCTGGGCCAGGCTACACGCCCCTCTAGACCAGAAAGCACGTTGGCTGGGCCAGGCTTACCCGCCCCTCTAGACCAGAAAGCACGCTGGCTGGGCCAGGCTACCCGCCCCTCTAGACCAGAAAGCATACTGGCTGGGCCAGGCTACCCGCCCCTCTAGACCAGAAAGCATACTGGCTGGGCCAGGCTACACGCCCCTCTAGACCAGAAAGCACGCTGGCTGGGCCAGGCTACACGCCCCTCTAGACCAGAAAGCATACTGGCTGGGCCAGGCTTACCCGCCCCTCTAGACCAGAAAGCACGCTGGCTGGGCCTGCAGGCTATGCTGTCACCAGCACGTCTGACTGCCTCCCTAGGAAGCAGGTGAACAACACATGATAGTGATAAAGAGGACTGTTAAAGAGACATACATCTCTGCCGATGTGCTGCTGGAAACATGTAAAACTCTTTTGTTTTCCATTCTAATGTACTGTATTGTTTTGTATTACAGCTGCTAGATCATTCCTGAATTTCCAGTCTAAATAGAATTTTTATATTATTTTGATACGCATTTTTTTTCCACTGAGGGGAAAGACATGGCTATAGATTATATTATGAGTCATTTTAAATAAATCCTACAAACATCCAGTTAAGAACGTTCACTGTGAAATAATATATTCAAAGATTTGCACCACATTTTCAAGATTCTTCAAAAATAGTAGATCTACAAGCTCATAGCGTGGCTGCTATGAGCTTGATCTGCTATTTTTCATGCTTAAAACACAAAAAAACTATTTTGAAGGAATCCCAGCAACGGTTGTGTTAACAGCGTCTGATAAATGCCTAAATAGTAAATTGTCGAATGCCTCTTTTCTTTTGGGGTAGCGCTGTAGGCCTGACTGTTGTTTTCCTTTTTTACAGTAACAACTACAACACCTACCACTACGCTGTCTACTACACACGGTAAACTACCACTACACTACTAAAAACTAATCTACAATAGAGCGCCGCAGTCCCCGCCCCCTTTCAGAAAAGCGAGTGGCCCAGGAAGTGAAAGCCCCATGCATTCTGCCATCGGCACTTTTAATATAATTTATTTAAAGACGGTTACGCCGCGGACAAAGCCAATTCGGATCGTGACGAATCATGACAATGAACACAATATTTTGGGCCGATCAAATAATTTA
>NC_137870.1:47546810-47549310 GCF_963924005.1 Protomyctophum bolini
TACCCTAGCAACCACCTATTAGACACAATGTTCGAGACACAATATTTAATACTCCAGCGCGTGCTCCATGTGAGCCCGACCCCAGAAAGCACGCTGGCTGGGCCAGGCTACCCGCCCCTCTAGACCAGAAAGCACGCTGGCTGCGCCAGGCTACACGCCCCTCTAGACCAGAAAGCACGCTAGCTGGGCCAGGCTTACACGCCCCTCTAGACCAGAAAGCACGCTAGCTGGGCCAGGCTTACACGCCCCTCTAGACCAGAAAGCACGCTAGCTGGGTCAGGCTACCCGCCCCTCTAGACCAGAAAGCATACTGGCTGGGCCAGGCTACCCGCCCCTCTAGACCAGAAAGCACGCTGGCTGGGCCAGGCTACACGCCCCTCTAGACCAGAAAGCACGTTGGCTGGGCCAGGCTCCCCGCCCCTCTAGACCAGAAAGCACGCTGGCTGGGCCAGGCTACCCGCCCCTCTAGACCAGAAAGCATACTGGCTGGGCCAGGCTTACCCGCCCCTCTAGACCAGAAAGCACGCTGGCTGGGCCAGGCTTACCCGCCCCTCTAGACCAGAAAGCACGTTGGCTGGGCCAGGCTTACCCGCCCCTCTAGACCAGAAAGCACGCTGGCTGGGCCAGGCTACCCGCCCCTCTAGACCAGAAAGCATACTGGCTGGGCCAGGCTTACCCGCCCCTCTAGACCAGAAAGCACGCTGGCTGGGCCAGGCTTACCCGCCCCTCTAGACCAGAAAGCACGCTGGCTGGGCCAGGCTTACCCGCCCCTCTAGACCAGAAAGCACGCTGGCTGGGCCAGGCTACACGCCCCTCTAGACCAGAAAGCACGCTGGCTGGGCCTGCAGGCTATGCTGTCACCAGCACGTCTGACTGCCTCCCTAGGAAGCAGGTGAACGACACACGATGTGCTGCTGGAAACATGTAAAACTCTTTTGTTTTCCATTCTAATGTACTGTATTGTTTTGTATTACAGCTGCTAGATCATTCCTGAATTTCCAGTCTAGAATAGAATAGAATAAATAGAATATTAATTTTTTTGATACGCATTTTTTTTCCACTGAGGGGAAAGACATGGCTATAGATTATATTAAGAGTCATTTTAAATAAATCCTACAAACATCCAGTTAAAAACGTTCACTGTGAAATAATATATATATTCAAAGATTTGCACCACATTTTCAAGATTCTTCAAAAATAGTAGATCTACAAGCTCATAGCGTGGCTGCTATGAGCTTGATCTGCTATTTTTCATGCTTAAAACACAAAAAAACTATTTTGAAGGAATCCCAGCAACGGTTGTGTTAACAGCGTCTGATAAATGCCTAAATAGTAAATTGTCGAATGCCTCTTTTCTTTTGGGGTAGCGCTGTAGGCCTGACTGTTGTTTTCCTTTTTTACAGTAACAACTACAACACCTACCACTACGCTGTCTACTACACACGGTAAACTACCACTACACTACTAAAAACTAATCTACAATAGAGCGCCGCAGTCCCCGCCCCCTTTCAGAAAAGCGAGTGGCCCAGGAAGTGAAAGCCCCATGCATTCTGCCATCGGCACTTTTAATATAATTTATTTAAAGACGGTTACGCCGCGGACAAAGCCAATTCGGATCGTGACGAATCATGACAATGAACACAATATTTTGGGCCGATCAAATAATTTATAAGACGAAAAATAAAACAAATAGTGTTGTCTCCTGCCTTTCTTTTCTTCTTTCTAATGATTTGATCGTCCCAAAATATTGTGTTCATTGTCATGATTCGTCACGATCCGAATTGGCTTTGTCCGCGGCGTAACCGTCTTTAAATAAATTATATTAAAAGTGCCGATGGCAGAATGCATGGGGCTTTCACTTCCTGGGCCACTCGCTTTTCTGAAAGGGGCGGGGACTGCTGCGCTCTGAGGACGTGTATCCAATCAAATCTCAACAATATTAGCCCAATGTTGCTGTTATTCTATAAAACTTTTGGACCGTGTGTGTGTGTGTGTGTGTGTGTGCGCGCGTGTGCGTGCACGCATGCACGCGGAGAGAGACGCAGAGAGAGAGATAGAGAGAGAGAGAGAGAGAGCATCCTACACGTGAGATGTAAAAATTAATTGGAATAAAAACTCCTGTAGGACTCGACTCCTAGTCGGCGACCAACCGTTTAGTGTGAAAGCCACAACGACATAATAATGACGGTCGATTTAAAACAAAGAAAAGACTCCTCCTGTAGTCGGTGGTGTCAACATGGTGATTTTATTTACCACGGAACGTGTCGCGCACGCGCGCACGTGCACGCGCGTGCACGAGCACATCGCATCGCGCCGTGCACACAGAACACAGTGGTGTTTTTGGCAGCAAATTTCTATTTTAGTTTAGTCATATAGTCTTTGGACTGAAACTTCATTTAGTTTTAGTCACATTTTAGTCACCTGGAATGTCTTAGTGCTAGTCTAGTTTTAGTCGACTAAATGTCATAAGATTTTAGTCGACTAAATCTACAGTTGATTT
>NC_137870.1:47554310-47561810 GCF_963924005.1 Protomyctophum bolini
CCTAAACTGGTATCAGACAGATCCAGTGTACTGGTATCTGGCAGTGTGACTCTCACCTGTACTGTGGAAGACAGTACAGCTTCATGGACCATCTACTGGGTCAGTGAGTCTAATCTAGTGAAGACAGGTGGATCAACCTACACATTCAGTCCCTCCAGTGTCTCAGAGAGTGGACAATACCGATGTCGAGGAGGGAGAGGAGACCCACCATACTACACACATTACAGCAACTCAGTTTATATCACTGTCTCTGGTGAGTTATAAACACTATTTCACAACTACATCCCACTTTATTCCACAATGTGTTGCTGTAGATTCATAACACACTATATTGATCCATGCATGTGTTTGTGTAGAGAGACCTCCAGCTGTTCTGAGCATGACAGAACAACACCTAACTCAAATGAAAGATTTGAGAATGCCCTAATCACAGTAGTAGTGTAGTGGTTAGAGCATGTGGAAGGCTGTGGGTTCAAATCCTGCCTGGGGTCGACGTCAGCGAGGGCATGCGGTCGCAACAGGTTCCTAAGGTTCAGATCTGAGCCAAGCCTCCTGAGGAGGCGTGACACTGGTTAGAAATACAGAAGAGTTGGTGCCTGTCAGTGAGGAATGTTAACTACTATAAATAAAATAAAATAAAGGTTGAGGTAAATAGAGATGATGGAATTAGCCACGCTAATCAATCTAAATAATCACTCAACGTGTGTGTGTGTGTGTGTGTGTGTGTGTGTGTGTGTGTGTGTGTGTGTGTGTGTGGGGGGGGGGGGTGGGGGGTGTGTGTGTGTGTGTGTTGTGGGGGGGGGGGGGGGGGGGGGGTGTGTGTGTGTGTGTGTGCACGTGTGCGTGTTGTGGCCCGCAGGTTAACATTGGAATATTGATATATTATTGATTTCCAAACATGACCCATGAAGTTAACAGAAGTATAGGCCTAAACTACATTAATCTGAAATTAAATAAAAATGTTAGTTTTCAGGATTCCAATTCAAAAATAGCAGATCTGCAAGCTGAAAACGTGTTGCACTGTGCCGCATTTTCAGCTTGTCAGCCTAAATCCTCTCACCTGTGCAATTTCCAGCCTCTGCCTCAGCCAATTGATTGCCATGGGAACCCCACACTTGCCAATTAATTTCCTCATAGACTTTTCAGAAAGTATTTATTTAAAGACGTTTACGCCGCGGACAAAGACAACTGGAGTCGTGACACATCATGACAACAAACACAATGTTTTGGGCCAAACAAAGAATTAGAAAAAAAAAAAAAAAACGGCAGGTTACAACACATTTTTTGTTTGTTTATATTCTTTGTAATTATTTGTTTGCCCTAGCAACCACCTGTTAGGCCCTATATCAACCACCTATTAGGCCCTAGCAACACTGTTTAACCCTAAAAAAATCACACCCGTGTGAAGTGAGCGTCACTCTTGTCATCACGCACGCACGCACACGCACACATTCATTAATTTCAATGGGGAAATGCCATTTAGCTACAGTGGAGCCTAACAGCTGCTTTAAGACCCTAGCAACCACCTGTTGTACCCTAGCAACCACCTTTTAGGCCCTAGCAACCACCCGTTGTACCCTAGCAACCACCTATTAGGTCCTAGCAACCATCTGTTGTACCCTAGCAACCACCTATTAGACACAATGTTCGAAACTTTGAACATTCAGTGGATTTTCTGTGGCCAAGGAGTTCTTTCTGTGTCTGTGAAGCCTCTTGAGCTGCAATGAAAAGAGGCAAAACAGTGAAAACAGTGACATCTACAAAATCCCATATTGACATATATGGGATTTTCTGACTGTGACATCACAGTTAGCAGGAAAATCAGAGCACTTGTCGGAGCCAGAAAACCCCAGACCACAGAAAATCTACCCCCTTTTGGTGTTAGCATTATGTTATGCTTTAGCTATTTAAAAATAGCAGATCTACAAGCTCATAGCGCGCCACCGAGTGGCGTGGCGCGCTACGAGCTTGTGGGTCTGCTATTTTTGAAAAATCGTTATGACATAGCTTTTTCAGAAAACTGTCAGGATGTAGAAGACATTTTTTTTTATCTGATCTCAGGTCAGAATGGGTTAAATTTGAAAACTCTATCAAATCTACGAGCTTGTAGGTCTGCTATTTTTGAAAAATCGAAGAACCACTGACATAGAAACGCAGCTTTTTCAGAAAACTGTCAGGATGCAGAAGACATTTTTAGAATCTGATCTCAGGTCAGAATGGGTTAAAAGTTCAGGTTTTATGGGTGCAACTGAGCTCAGAAAACCGCCATAATGTAGACGAGCAAGTCGGCTCTCGTCCTATACACACATTACGTTAAATTCCCATCCACAATGAATGGAGAATGTATGTCATATGTGTCAAGAGCGCCCCTCACTTCACACAGGTGTGATTTGTTTTAGAAAGAATCCAAATCTACAAAGTATAACTACAAATAAATGTAGTGCAGTAAAAGTACAATATTTAGATCTGAGATGCAGTGGAGTAGAAGTAAAAGTATTGGAAAGTAAACTACAAACACCTTAAAATTGTACTTAAGCACAGTACTTAAGTAAATGTACTTTACACCACTGTGAAGAAATCATTCTTTTATTTACTATTTAATTTGAGTTTTTTCGCTGTTTGTTCTGAAAAGCCAGTGTCCTGTTTTAGAATGATGTCATGATGTGTTAAGGGTAGGGCTATTTGAAAATAGCAGATCTACAAGCTCACCATGTGTCACAATGTGAGGCCTTGTGAGCATTGTAGATCGGCTTTTTTCAAAAGATTGCATTTTGAAAACTTGAAACGGGACATTTCTGCACTTTTACTCTTGGTTCTTTAAAGTGTTAGATCAGATGTGTGGACTAGATTAATAGACTACTTTATTAATCTAGTGGTTGTAAAGGTATTCATTGATTGGTTGAGTGAGTCCCGTGGTGGGAGTTCTGATTGGTTGAGTCCCGTGGTGGGAGTTCTGATTGGTTGAGTCCCGTGGTGGGAGTTCTGATTGGTTGAGTCCCGTGGTGGGAGTTCTGCTCTGGTTTTGGTGAATATTAAGTAGTTCTGGTCATTTGGTGGTGGGGGGGGAGGTTTGGGGTTCCCTCATTGAAAAAAGATCACACCCGTGTGAAGTGAGTGGTGCAACTCCGTGTGGGGGCCCCCCGGAAGTTCCAGAACCACAGGACCAAGGCCCGGTTCCGGAGAGCCGCCCCACGTCCGAAACGGTAGAGAAATGACAGAGTTACCGTGTGGGGGTCCCTCTACTGTACTGTACTGTACTGTACTGTACTGTACTGTACTGTACTGTACTGTACTGTACTGTACTGTACTGTACTGTACTGTACTGTACTGTACTGTACTGGCACACCCGAAATCACCACATATACAGTTAATATGTGCATGTGGGTTTGTGTGTGTGTGTGTTAGGTTGCACACAGGTGGTGAAAAACAACCCTGCTATTACCGTGCTCAGACCCTGCAGGGACCCAGCCACACACACAGCTCCGTAAGGGAGTGGTTGCACCACTCAACAAAAACAAATCCACAAAACTATCATCATTTTGTCTTGTTGTTCTACCATAGCACAACGTTGGTTCAACTTTGACCTCTCTGTCACATGATGTTTGTGCTGCTTCTGTCTGTCTGTCTGTCTGTCTGTCTGTCTGTCTGTCTGTCTGTCTGTCTGTCTGTCTGTCTGTCTGTCTGTCTGTCTGTCTGTCGTGTGGACTGTATGGATTGGATAGATGATCAGATGATAATATATAATCTTTATTCCTTGGATAAATCCCTGTTCTGAGTCTTCTGACTCCTGTTTGATTGATTGATTGATTGAGATATTTATTAACAGTTTGCAGAATTACAGTAGGCTACATTTCAAGCACAAACTCAATACAAAGACTGTTAACTGTGAGTGGACGACCCAATTAAGCATTACACTTGTTTACAACAGGGTCCACATTGTTCAATTCATCAAAACATTTAGAGACGTGCAAATAGATAGACGTACAAATAAATAGTCTATGTAGTTAAAGAACAGAACAGGACATAAAGGAAGCAAAAAGGGAAAAGAAAAATATACAGTGAGGGGAAAAGGGGGGGGGGGGTGATTCAGCTTTTACGGGGGGCAGTTTCGAATTGCATGCAGCCTGTGTCATACATGGTACGGTAGCTATATTTGTTAAGTTATGCGTTATGCGTAGTTCTGCAGCTTAACGTTGCATTCGGAGAAAACACGGAGATGTAATCCATTTAGCCAAGCCTGGCATATTTTATTGTAAGGGCTCCCTCCCACACATCAGTCTCACGGTGACAGACCCAATACTACTGAATGAACTGCTCCACACACTATAGTAATCATATTTTATTGTAAGGGCTCCCTCCCACACATCAGTCTCACGGTGACAGACCCAATACTATACTGAATGAACTGCTCCACACACTATAGTAATCATATTTTATTGTAAGGGCTCCCTCCCACACATCAGTCTCACGGTGACAGACCCAATACTACTGAATGAACTGCTCCCACACACTATAGTAATCATATTTTATTGTAAGGGCTCCCTCCCACACATCAGTCTCATGGTGACAGACCCAATACTACTGAATGAACTGCTCCACACACTATAGTAATCATATTTTATTGTAAGGGCTCCCTCCCACACATCAGTCTCACGGTGACAGACCCAATACTACTGAATGAACTGCTCCACACACGGGTAGTAGTCATGTGACCTGATCATGCTATAGGAGGCGTCTTGGCGCCTCCCAGTGGCACAAGCATAACATTGCACATCACATAGAACAGCGCAGTATTACATTATACAAGTGAGGACGTGTATCCCATCAAATCTCAACAATATTAGCCCAATGTTGCTGTTAGTCTATACAACTTTTGGACCGTGTGTGTGTGTGTGTGTGTGTGTGTGTGTGTGTGTGTGTGTGTGCGTGTGTGTGTGTGTGTGTGCGTGTGTGTGTGTGTGTGTGTGTGTGTGTGTGCACGCATGCACGCGGAGAGAGACGCAGAGAGAGAGAGAGAGAGAGAGAGAGAGCATCCTACACGTGAGATGTCAAAATGAATTGGAATAAAAACTCCTGTAGGACTCGACTCCTAGTCGGCGACCAACCGTTTAGTGTGAAAGCCACAACGACATAATAATGACGGTCGATTTAAAACAAAGAAAAGACTCCTCCTGTAGTCGGTGGTGTCAACATGGTGATTTTATTTACCACGGAACGTGTCGCGCACGCGCGCACGTGCACGCGCGTGCATGTGCACATCGCATCGCGCCGTGCACACAGAACACAGTGGTGTTTTTGGCAGCAAATTTCTATTTTAGTTTAGTCATATAGTCTTTGGACTGAAACTTCATTTAGTTTTAGTCACATTTTAGTCACCTGGAATGTCTTAGTGCTAGTCTAGTTTTAGTCGACTAAATGTCATAAGATTTTAGTCGACTAAATCTACAGTTGATTTAGCCGACTAAAATGTATTTCGGCGGGTCTTGATGCCGTCTTAATGAGTGTTTTTACACTTGCTGAAAATAGCTGATCTACAAGCTCACAACGCGTCGCAACGCAACCAAGTGTAAAATGACTCGTACTGGATCTCTTGTCCACTAGTCCCTTCCTAACATTTTAGTCTAGTTTTTATTTGTCTACGAAATTGTCAGTATATTTAGTCTTAGTTTTAGTCGCCGTAGCTTTAGTTTTCATTTAGTTTCCATTTGTTTTTGACAGTGAAAAAAGGTAGTCGACGAACATTTTTCGTCTTAGTTTTAAGTCGACGAAAACAACACTGGTGATGCAACCACTCCAAGGAACAGCAATGTCCGTGTTCACCTATATGTATATGTGTGGCCATGAGCACCAGTATATGACTATGAGTACCAGTAGGGGCGCTGTTTGCCAGAACAGCCCTCAGCCCCTCCCCCTTGTCCCTATACATAATGAGTGTTTTAACCCTATAGCCCTAGCCCCTCCCCCTTGTCCCTACATAATGAGTGTTTTAACCCTATAGCCCTCAGCCCCTCCCCCTTGTCCCTACATAATGAGTGTTTTAACCCTATAGCCCTCAGCCCTAGCCCCTCCCCCTTGTCCCTACATAATGAGTGTTTTAACCCTATAGCCCTCAGCCCCTCCCCCTTGTCCCTATAATGAGTGTTTTAACCCTATAGCCCTCAGCCCCTCCCCCTTGTCCCTAAATAATGAGTGTTTTAACCCTATAGCCCTCAGCCCTAGCCCCTCCCCCTTGTCCCTACATAATGAGTGTTTTAACCCTATAGCCCTCAGCCCCTCCCCCTTGTCCCTACATAATGAGTGTTTTAACCCTATAGCCCTCAGCCCTCAGCCCCTCCCCTTGTCCCTACATAATGAGTGTTTTAACCCTATAGCCCTCAGCCCTAGCCCCTCCCCCTTGTCCCTATACATAATGAGTGTTATAGCCCTAGCCCCTCCCCCTTGTCCCTATACATAATGAGTGTTTTAACCCTATAGCCCTCAGCCCTCAGCCCCTCCCCCTTGTCCCTATAATGAGTGTTTTAACCCTATAGCCCTCAGCCCCTCCCCCTTGTCCCTACATAATGAGTGTTTTAACCCTATAGCCCTCAGCCCCTCCCCCTTGTCCCTACATAATGAGTGTTTTAACCCTATAGCCCTCAGCCCTAGCCCCTCCCCCTTGTCCCTACATAATGAGTGTTTTAACCCTATAGCCCTCAGCCCTAGCCCCTCCCCCTTGTCCCTACATAATGAGTGTTTTAACCCTATAGCCCTCAGCCCCTCCCCCTCCCCCTTGTCCCTACATAATGAGTGTTTTAACCCTATAGCCCTCAGCCCTAGCCCCTCCCCCTTGTCCCTACATAATGAGTGTTTTAACCCTATAGCCCTCAGCCCTAGCCCCTCCCCCTTGTCCCTACATAATGAGTGTTTTAACCCTATAGCCCTCAGCCCTAGCCCCTCCCCCTTGTCCCTACATAATGAGTGTTTTAACCCTATAGCCCTCAGCCCTAGCCCCTCCCCCTTGTCCCTATACATAATGAGTGTTTTAACCCTATAGCCCTCAGCCCTCAGCCCCTCCCCCTTGTCCCTATAATGAGTGTTTTAACCCTATAGCCCTCAGCCCCTCCCCCTTGTCCCTACATAATGAGTGTTTTAACCCTATAGCCCTCAGCCCCTCCCCCTTGTCCCTACATAATGAGTGTTTTAACCCTATAGCCCTCAGCCCTAGCCCCTCCCCCTTGTCCCTACATAATGAGTGTTTTAACCCTATAGCCCTCAGCCCTAGCCCCTCCCCCTTGTCCCTACATAATGAGTGTTTTAACCCTATAGCCCTCAGCCCCTCCCCCTCCCCCTTGTCCCTACATAATGAGTGTTTTAACCCTATAGCCCTCAGCCCTAGCCCCTCCCCCTTGTCCCTACATAATGAGTGTTTTAACCCTATAGCCCTCAGCCCTAGCCCCTCCCCCTTGTCCCTACATAATGAGTGTTTTAACCCTATAGCCCTCAGCCCTAGCCCCTCCCCCT